>NC_142847.1:26065606-26368636 GCF_061612785.1 Hesperophylax consimilis
TAGAAAATATGCCTCCAATTCATGAAAATGTCAAGGAAGTACCCAATAATGTGCAAAATACTCTAGATCCTGACCCTCTCGCAGTCGACTTGTCCTCTTGTCCGTCAAAATGTTCAAAACGTCGAATTGACTGTCATTGCAGAAGACGAAATATATCGGAATAAATTTCCAGAAAAACTTCCCGGATTTAAAGGAACAATCAAAGTACATCAGGTGATTTGGTCTTCGTCGTTGCCATACAGTGTTGTTTTAAGAAGCCTCAGCTGTTTCAGTTGCCAATAATAATAATAATAATAATAATAATAATAATTGGATAATTTGTAGAGCGCCGTTTTTGTGAAAAATCACCTCAATCTGTTATGTAAGCACAGCAAACATCTGGGAGTACTGAATGTAGAAAATGACGAAGCCTGTATAGATGTCACAGTTGACATGAATATTGAAAACTTAAGCCTACAAATTGACTCGCCTACTATTTTCAATAATATTGATGACAATATGCTATTGAGCGAATTCGACGGCTCCATGTTTTTGGACGATACTATTGCTTCAACGCCAGAGCCTGCTAAAACTATAGAAAAGAAATGTAAAGTGAAAATACTCTCAAACGTCCCGTTCGACTATCAGCATTATTCCCTTTATAAAAATAGTACGCAAGAATTCAATCCTTTCGATCAATGTGAGTTCGAGAAGTTCATCCGATCCCTAAGAGTAGAATATCCTGATTTCGATGAATCAAAACAGCAGTCCCCCAAAACTGTGGAACTCCCACACATGGACATTGACGAGGAAACCAACAAAGAGGATAAGGAGGCGCCATTCAAATACTACTTAGATGACTGGATAATGGTTCAATATAAAATAACTAACACGACACATCATTTCATTGGGAAAATTATTGGAAAACATGAGTACACACTAGAGTACAAAGTAATTTTTTTGAAAAAAGCTCAAGGGAATTCCAAAAAAATTTGTCTGGCTAACAATTAGTGACGACGATTTCATTTTGGAATCACAAATTCTTCAGCGCTTGCAAGATCCAGATGAGAATGAAAGAGGACAATTCACTTTCAAAAATTTGCCGAACTTTGATTTGAAATAGTTTTCCAGCAAAAACTTTCACAAGAATGATCTCAAGTTCCTTAAATATTATGTTCCTATTTAGATGTAAGACCTTTATCTTGTACTTATTAGTTACATATGTTGTGTTTGTTTTAAGTATCTCTGATTTTATTTTAAACTGCATTTCAATTGACTTCTGATTTTTTCTTATTTTTAATTATTATTTTTATTATTTCTATTTTTCAAATATTACAATGTTTGCTTAGGTGTGAAAATTTTGTATTTCTTGTGTACAAACCTACTTATAAAACGTAATTATAAAGAATTTGACTATTCCTTATAATTTCTGGGTAAGTAGTATAATAGGAAAATTTTAGTTGTGTTGGGTTTGATGTTCCAGCTGCCTTTTCTTAATTTGTATTTTGATATTTTTTTCCATTATTTTTTAACAATTCATACAGATATTGCAAAAGCATAAGTAAGCAGAACTGATTACGTATGAAAAAATGTATTTCTTGTCTCCAATGTTCAAAAGTCTGAATAAAGCATTTAGTTTTTCACTATAATAGGTTTTTCTTCTTTTTCCTAATCCGCTCACCACGTCAAATGATACTTAGCATGATTTGAAATCTATTTTATTATTCAATTTCTATTCAAATTTCATTATTCACAGACATTTTAAGAACCTTAAACATGTTCACTACCATCTATTAATATTTCATTACCAAACTTCATTACCATCCAAATTTTTAAATTACCATCCAACAGTTTTTCATTACCATCCACACCTTCATTACCTTCCATCAATTTTCTTCGAATCCAAGTGTCGCACAAAGGTGCCCTTTTCACTTTTATACATCTGATAGGTACGGGAACCCATTTCTATAAAAATATATAGTAAAAAGATTAAAAAAAAAAAATCCGCGGAAACAGGCAAATTTGAACGAAACGGCGGAATGACCCACATAATACATAATAATATATTTAAAATTAAGAAATAATACATTGAAAATAATCTTGTGTGTTTGTGAGTGATATATTGGAGTGTTTATATTGGTTTTGTGTGTTACGTGTAGGTTTTGTTTTTATTTTATGCTATGAAATTTTGGTAATATTGTCTTTTTTGTTCTTTAATCCATTTTGTAATTTTGTGTGTGAATTTATTTTTATTTTCCTCAATTTTAATTTCAAATTTTACACTGTTGAAAGCTTTTATTGCATGGTATTGGTAATGTCTTTGTCCAAAGCTTGAATTTACTGTCGGAGTTTTTTATGTTTTCTTTGTACGCTAGTCTAACTGGTCTGTTAGTGTTATTTTGTGTATGTTGAAATTTATTTTTTTGTCAAAAATGTAGTTTAGTAGTGTTTTAACGTATAATTGGCGTATATCTAGTACGTCACAGCTAGGGAATGCAATCCCGGTATACCGGGATCCCGAAATACCGGGATCCCGAAATACCGGGATCCCGCAGACATTTTGCGGGACTAATCTCGGTCGAAAATTTTGCGGGATCCCGCTGGACTGGCGGGATTACAGAGAAGCTTCTACAACTGCATCGACGTTCAGTTCTTCCACATCGGCTCATTGTGAACCTCAACCGTCAACAAATAAAATCACTGACCATTTTTCAAGCGAAAACAATACCGTCGAAAAGAAAGTATCACGAATGGTGTCTAAAGATGTTTTACCATTCCGAGTTTTCTGTACCTCGTCGGATTTGCGAGATCTTTTTAAAGCCGGGGGTTTTAACTTACCAACATCGTCTAATTCTATCAAATTAATGGTTATGAATTACGGCAAGACACTAAAAATGATGGTTATTCAAGATATTTTAAAGCTGAAAGAGAGCAGATTTACCCTCACTTACTCTGAATTACTTCGAGTCCGGTGGATTAAAAGGCACATACCTTCAATTCACTTACAATGCGCTAATGACTATTGTGCCAACCAGCGTGGAAGCTGAACGAGCTTTTTCAGCCGCTGGCTACCTTGTGTCCAATATCAGAAGCCGTTTATCAGATGACACAATTAATACTTTAAATTTTTTACGAAGCTATTTCCAAAATAATTTTAAATTTTTTTCACATGCAACAATAATCACAGTGACAACTGTTCGTGTTTACTTTGCTCTCGCAAAAAATCATAAAAAAGCAGAATAATTCGTGTGAAAGTTGTGTTTGTATGGATGATACAAGTGCCAGAGGTTTTGCGTTTTTGAGTTTGTGAAAAAAAATATCTGTTTCACTGGATTTTAAACATTTTTAACAACATTTTGCAACTTAACCTAGGATCGTGTTCTTGTGTTCTTTGGAATGTCCAGCCCAGTGCAACCCTTGCCTGATGAGTGCAGCCATCGGCGGAAAAAACGAATCATGATGTCCTCAACGTCCTCATCACACAAAATAGCCTCGGAACTGATTTCTCCAGTGTCTGAAAACGAGGAATCTGACGGCGAATCTGATTATTCAGACGTATCTGAAAAGGAGACCCATAGTATCCCAGTGTCCTCAGTGCAGATACTAAACGACACACAAGCCAGTCTTAGAGCACTCCAAGATGTCCTTGCGGAAAAGCAGTCTAGAGTGTCAAAGGACCAACAGCTACGGATAAGCGGATACATATCTGAAGTTTTCCGATCAGTATCACAGCTGCTGTTAGAAAGAGAGGCTTTCAAAGCTGATTTGGCAACAGCCAATGCCAACTTAATGGTGGCAAAAGGAGAAACTACCATTGAAAAATCCGAAAACCAACATAGGCTTCAAAAAATCTTGCAGCTGGAGTCGGATCTGGGACCGGTGATGCGCAGAGTAGCTGATGCCACGGAGGCAAGCCTTTCATTTGCGGACATGGTCAAAAATGATCCTCAGAAGACGGCACCACCAATCAACCGCTCAGGACCTAAAGTTGGGACCCCCAAACCAGCTGTATGCATCTTCCCAAAGTTGGACTCTGTAAAAGACAGTGAAAGTACAAAGCAGCTTCTAAAGGACGTGTTGCGACCATCAAATCTTGGGATACGCGTTACGGGTATGAGGAATATCCGAAACAAAGGAGTTGTGATCCATATTGCCACTAAAGAAGAAAAGAAAAAATTTTGAAAACCCCTTGCCTAACTAACTCGGGCACTTTGGAGTGCCAGATTACCTACAAAACGGCATCCACGAGTGATTTTTTTCAACGTTCCTCGTGATTTAACAGACGAGTGCTTCCTGAAAAGTGCCTTAGCAGGAGTACAGGACAAAGCAGACATAGAGTCCACAATCAAAAATTGTAAGCTTAGTCACCTAGCTGGCGCTCGAACAGGAACAACTTGCCACAGAGTCTACGAGGTTCCTGCTCGCACACGACATGTGTTGGTGGAGCAAGAGAAGGTTTTTGTGGACTGGAATGTGTGCCGTGTCCGTGATTTTATTGGCCTTACAATATGCTCCAAGTGCCAATTGATCGGAGATTCTTACAAGTTTTGCAAGGACAAGCAAAGATGTGGACACTGTGCAGGCGAAGGTCACGCCAGGATAAACTGCCCAAAAGCTGCCGCCGAGCCAGTTTGTGCTACCTGTACCAGGTTTGGGAAGCCCGCAGCACATCCGACTGGAGACAAGGACACATGCCCGGCCTACAAAGCTGCCCTTTCCAAGGACTTTTCCACTATTGATTATGGCCGATAATTATGTTGAAGAAGATGACGAGGTAGAATTCGATAGTAATAATGATTTCCAGGATTGGCTAAATGTTCATATAACTATAACTATAACTATAGTATGGAAAATATTAATATTGTTCAGTTGAATATTAGATCGATTTATAAATACTGGAATACTCTGAATGTCTACTTAAATTCTTGTTGGAAACATATTCATGCGTTAATGTTATGTGAAACGACTATAACATCAGAGCTAGTCTGTCTGTATAATATTCCTGGATTTAAATGTTACAATTATTGCCGAAGTAAAAAATCGGGTGGAGGTATATTGTTGTACGTTCGAGATGAACTCACATTTCAACAGAAGTAAATAGAAACAAATCATTTTGAATGTGTGCTTGGCTCTATGACACTTCCAAACAAGAATATTTTAAACATCATAGCAATATACCGCCCCCCCAACTCCAACAAAGTTCAATTTCTCAATGAAATATCTTCCATTCTGTCTAATATAAGACCCAGAGAAAATATTGTACTTATAGGAGATGTTAACCTAGACCTTTTAAATTATCAAAACCCACTTATTATGTCCTATGAAAATATAATGTCTGACAATTATTTAACCAAATGCATTTGTAACGTAACTAGGGAAGCGGTTCTAGCAGGAAAAATTACTCGTTCCTGTTTAGACCACATATTTGTACGTTTTAATAGCGGATGTAAACAAAGCAATACTCTTTCTTCATGTGTATGTAATAATATTAACATAGCGGATCATTTTTTAACTGCAGTCAATATTAAATATATTGAAAGGCCAAAAGTCGTAGAACACGGGGAAAAAATATCGATCTTATCCCAAAACAAAATTGACAAAAATATTTATAAATTTAAGTGGCATACCTTGCTTGAGGAACAAGATTGCAATATGTTATACACTAAAATTAAAAATAATTTTCAGGATTTGTATGAACAAAGTAAAATCGTTATGTATTATAAACCCCAAAAAAGACCCCTCGCAATAAAATCTTGGATAACTTCTGATATTTTAGAAAACATTAAAAAAAAGATTAACTGTACAGAAGGTGGAAAAATACTCCTACCAATAAATTCTTTGAATTAGAATATAAAACTTACAGAAATAAGGTTACAAAAGAAATCATTAAATGTAAGTCTATCTTTTTTAACAATAAATTTAAAAATTATTTCGGAAATACCAAAAAAACTTGGGATGAAGTAAATAAAATATTAGGACGCAAGTCTAAAAGTAGTTGTGACGAAATAATCTCAAAATATATGTTAAACACGCATAATGAAGAAACCGTAGCAAATAATTTTGTTGAATATTTTACGAGCAGTGTTAGCTCTATGATACATAAATGTGATTATATAGCTTCGACCGTCAGACCGACAGAAGTTCAACATAGTATGTACCTACCAAGAGCTACCTGCGAAGAAATTAATATCATTGTTAGCAAACTAAACAATTCAAAGTCACCAGGGATTGACAACATTCGAATGTTTTGACATTAAGAAATATATTCATATTTTAGGGCCTGTCATAACTCATTTTATCAATATAATTTTAAAACAAGCAGTGATTCCAGATGAACTTAAAAGTAGTATCATTAGACCGATTTACAAAGGCGGCAAACATACAGATGTACAAAATTATAGGCCAATTAGCATTTTGCCAGCCCTAGAAAAAATACTTGAAAAATACATTTCTACAAAACTTAACAAATATTTAGAATCCTTCTCCTTGCTAGATCCCAACCAGTATGGTTTTCAAAAGAAAAAAAGTACGGAAATGTTGCTTCAGGAATTTTCAAATCACGTAAATCATGAATTAAATTTTAAAAAACATGTGTTGGTTTTATTCATAGATAACTCGAAGGCGTTTGATACCATTGATAAAAATAAACTTTTAGAAACAATGGATGCAATAGAAATACGAGGAAAGCTACTAGTTTTGTTAAAAAATTTATTATCAGATCGACAAATAACAGTAAAAATTCTAAAAAAATTTAGCAAAAGAAAATATATTTCAACAGGTGTTGCACAAGGGTCAATTTAAGGGCCAACCCTGTATATTATATACGTCTCAATTATGAGTAAATTATTTTCTTTCGTTAAACATTTTGTGTACGCAGACGATACGACACTCGTAATATCACACGAGGATTTGATTACTGCAATGAACCTTATGCAGCTTGATTTTATTGCTCTCCTAAAATGGTCTCATGACGCGGGTCTCATAATAAATGCCAAAAAAACTAAAATTATGCACATAAGATCACCACACGCGAGATACAATTTAATCCCTTCGTTATATACACATACTTTTGACTGCTTACACAGAAATGTTGCACAACCCTGTTCATGTGAAACCATCGATTTTGTCAAAAATTATGTATATTTGGGTGTTTCTATTGACTGCCACATGAAATGGGATGTACACATTACTAATGTTTGTAAACGTCTACGGTCTATTGTGAGTAGAATTTATAAAATAAAATATGTTGTGCCTGTAAGTACTTTAAAATTAATCTATCTATCTCTGGCTGAATCCACAATCCGTTATGGAATCACTTCTTGGGGACATTCTTGTAAAACTAATATAAGTTATATCCAAACATTACAAAACTCCCTTACAAAATTGTTAATCCATAAATATACCAATGCACACAGAAACGACACTAAATTAATATACAAGTCTCTGAATGTTTTACCTATCAGAGGATTATTGTTTTATAATATTGTAAGTCAACATCTTATATTGTCTGATTCCTTGTATAGGGAAAGAGTTTTCCATAAACATAATACAAGATTCACCCAAAATGAAGGATTGGTGGTCCCGAAATGTACCAATAAATACGGTGAAAGAACCCTAAAGTTTATTGTACCCAGAATATTTAATAAACTACCAATGACAATTAAAAATATAAACGTTTTTACAGCCAAAGTCAAATATAATCTAAGGAAATGGCTATTAGATACTGAGGATTTATATTGATGCACTACTGAAGACCTTGTTTTCCTAATTGGAATTCCCATTCTAGGGAAATGAATAAATTTGTATTACCTTATGTATATTAAAACCATAGAAGTACTTGTTGATTATTTCACTTGATATATTCATTTGTTCATATAAATTTCATTTGTGCTTGTTTTTGTTATACGAGGCTTATACTGCTTCTTACATATTTATATTTATACAATTCTGTAATTTAACCAACTTGTCATTTATTGTTAATTTATCATCAACATTACATACCTACATACTGTTTTACCATTGTACCATGTTATTGCAAAAATGTTGTCATTATGTACCTGCTGACAAACTACATAAGTAGTTTAGCAGGTTTGAATTTTAATAAATAAATAAAAAAAAATTAAAAAATTAAACTTATGATGCTCATTGTGCAAGAATATTGTTTATCGTGTGAACGTTATTATTTAAAATTAAGTTTCAGTTCAATTTCAGTTTCAGTGCCGGCTATATCTTTTACCTACCTCACTAGACAAAGTCTGTTCCGAGACGGGTATGTTATGTAAATTTATGTCTTATCTTATTCTTTCTAAACTTTACCTATGTCTAACTAAAGGTATACCTATTAATAAATCATTTAAAATGTCCCAAAGAACTTGTTTTATTATAGGTATAAATTTAAAACTCTAAAAGCAAGGTTGGTAGATCGAGGTATTAGGTCTTCATTATACGATTGATTAGATAAGTCCACTCTGCTGGATCCCGCAAATACCTGGATCCAGCGGTACTAAGATTGTTCAGTCCCGCAAATACCTGGATTGACATTTTCTTGCTGGATTGCATTCCCTAGTCACAGCTGTTGAATATTTGGTCTGTATCAGTCAGTCTATGTTTTTTTAGTATTATCTTTAAGATCGTTTTCTGTGTATATGTTTATTATATATAATTTAATTTTTATGTTTTTTTATTTATAATTTGTTACGATAAAGAAAGGTATAAACTTTATCACTTATCTGGTATGACTTCATACTTATCAGTTTCAATATCTAAAAATAAAAGTTATTTGCATTTGAATAATTTTACGTAATACGCAGAAATACAGTGTAATATTGAACATTTCCCACGCGCAAAACACCGAAATTACTATGTTTAATGGTGGAATGTAGGTGGGTGCTTATTGAAAATGGTTGTATTCAATGCTCAATATAGTACAGGCCTGGGCGCGCAACTATCAATTTACGAAGTCAGTGCGGTCACTAAGTGTTCACTGTATAAAATAGTCTAACCATTGTATTTTACGCTTGCGGTAAAACAACACGGATCTGCATTAACAATGACCATCGCCGCCACTTGCAAACTGTTGCTCGATGGCATTGACTTGATCACGTGACACTTTAAAATCCACCATTCGTCCAGGCCTGTATTCTAGTCGGCCTTGTCGAATTTGGTTATGACGTCGTTTCGCCACTTACTGCTAAAACTACTGTCTTTTAGGACCCCGTCTGCATACCCCGTCACATTTCGCACTCCGACAAAATGTAAAGTAACAAATCGTATTGGCGACAATTTAAAATACACACAAATTAAATCATTTTAGAAAATTTATTTATTTTTTTGAAGTTTTTTATACAATGTAAAATGATCTTTTAAAATACCCCGTTGGTGCCAATTTATTTCATATCTATCTTGATTCTTACTAGAAATTTTGTTGGATTTTCCGTAAAGCGCTCGTAATAAATTATTTTAGTTTATTTATGAATTTTACAAATTACAATTTTATGTAATTCTCTCAACTATCATACCTACTAGGCTCATGCCCGTATTATGGTAGTCGTACATGATTTAGATTACAATTACTGGGACAAAAATATTTTGTAGAAACAATCAAGAAAATATAATGGAAAAGGAGTATTTTATAAAAAAAATAATATTACTATATAAACTACGATAGAAATAAAAAAATAAAGATTAAACTGAATGATAAAAGATATTTTAAAGAAAAAAGATATAAAATATTTAAATGTATACACGCAATATTTTGATTATTTTATATCGAAATTTTTAACGCAGGTTAATCATGGTAGGTACTTGCTTGAAGAATACGTGTTTATGGTCACATAAACAGTGTTAGGAACTCATGTATGCTTTAAAAAGGCGCGTCCCCTTTCAAATATTCAGTGTTGAACCAAAAACTCCTAGATCACTCATTCAAAACAGCCTCCTAACTTGAAAGGGATTCTACAAAAAAAATCTTTTACATTTTTTTTTCAATTTATTCTTATATATTAAACATTACATCTTTAAATGTTTTAGTTAATTTAGAAAAATAAATTTAAATACATTTTTTGAGGTTCCCATACAAGTTAGGAGGCCGATTTAATTCAGTGACCCGGCGTTGTGATCTAGGAGGTTTTGGTTGAACACGGATAGTAAATAGGGATATAGAGGTGTTAAAGGACGTACCTACTTGAAGACCAAAATTTCAATAACATTTTTTGCTCCAAATAATGCCAGGAATCACTGGTTAAAGTGAGTCAAATACGTCCCTAAAACGACCCTGTTGAATGATTTGACTTTATATCGGTGATCAATTCATTGTATATTTTAGGAGCGATGAACCAGAATTGTCGCTGTGGGAATGTGGTTCTAGTTTTAGGGACCAAGCATACCAGATTTGATAAAATATTCATGAAATATGTATTTAATCATCATTTTTGCACGGTTGTGTCGAAACCGGTGGATATGTAATAAAAAGTGATTACAAAGTTTCATTAAAAATTTTTCATCATCTTCTTAGTGAGCATTCTGGCGTTCAGGTTTGTACATGAACCTATACGTAAACAGATTTTCGATTATTGGCGGATTTAACCTATGCGAACCCTGCCACTTCTCTTCAAATCGTCAGACCATCTCATCTGAGGGCAACCTCTACTTTTCTTTACCAATCAACGATGCCATCCGATTATACCTACTGTGATTGTATTCTCTAAATCGTCATACCCCAATAAAGTTTCACTCGAGGCCTAAATACTGCGAAAACACTTAAAATCTTTTCAACCATAAACTAAAGATGGTCACCTTTATCTGTTATTGCTTAGCAACATGCTAGGAACCTACTTAAACAGAAAATTTCCTGTTTGCAACATTGCTACGTTATTCCCGGCTCCCCCGGGATATTCTAACTAATGGGGCGGAAATACCGACTTACTTTTCCGGTGCTTAAGGCACACCCACTTCCGGAGGGAAAATATCGTAAACTGGAAATAAGGGCTAGAGGCTCTGGGCTAGAGGTAACTAACCTAAAAATAGTTCGATTCCGGACAAAAGAAATGATCAGGAAGAAACGGATCTATCTCGATGTAAATGCGTCATCGATCTTTTTTGACATGTGTCGGATTTGGAAAATAATGTCGGGAGAAGTAGGTTTTTTATTGTAAGCAGTTATTTGGATAGCGTCATAATGAACGATCGGTTAAGAATAAAGAAGGTATCGATAAAGGTTTTTTTCTCAAGTATATTTTATTTAGTTATAAAATTTAACACTTTATATCTAGTGTACATCTGTTCTAAAACTACTATAAAAATATTCCATAACCTAAGTACTAATATTTGGACTTCACAACATTGAGACACAACCCTCGAAAAACTGCAAGACTTCCTTCACAAGGGAGTTCATTGAACATTTTGAAACCTTTATAATAAATATTGTTTTCTGTTGCCTTAGAATCCTAAAATCGTTGCAGATTTTCGAAGGATAGCCATGAACTGTACATACTGTTAATACTAGCACATTTTAACATATAATCTGGTAACATTTTATTTTTTAACTTGTATATAAATACTAGGGTATTATAGACCAAACGTTGCCACACACTTAGAATATTGAGTTGGCGTTGCAATTTTTATCCTAGTATATCCGCTACAGCACAATATAGACCTCATACCTCTGTTTTAAATTGGCTCCATTCTTTTAACTTAATTTTAAAAATTACACTTGTGCAGTAGTTCAGATGAGATATAACAAATTGAAGAAAATATATTATTACAATTTTTTCTTTGTTTTAACTACGATTTTTTTTTATAAACGTTATTTTTTTAAAATTTCAATCCTATCATCTTATTCTCTAAAGAACATATCCAAAGATAACGTTAATATTATAAAACACGATGAAAAATATGATCATATTTGTACAATTTAAACAATTATATTTACCAAGCTGTAAAACATTACAATCATCTCCCTTCTTAATTGCGCTATATTATTAACCAATCAGAACAAATACATAAAATTAAGCAATTTAAAAAAAAACTTTCATTAAAAAATATCATTTTTGTGTTATAATATACAACCAAAGTAAGAATCGTGGCTCCCTTTTCCACTAGAGCGATTGGTGTCATGTGTAAACATTTACCATATTTAAGCTGGCGGCACGGTATCGCTTCCAAGTAAATAAGCACTTATTAATGTAACATAAATTCAGGAGGAGAGAGGATTGGAGAGATAGATAGATACAGGAGAAGAGATTGCGTAGTTTGTGGATTTTGCGCAGTTTGAGGATTTTTCGTGGTTTGTAATACAGCCACAAAACTGCTTCCGTCTGGCTTGTGTTCACACAGCCAGGCCCCAACACCTCACAGCCTGCCGGAGATATCCAGCAGGCCTGGAGCAGGCGCACGCGCCCCAACTGCCCTTTTCAAGGCAAACTTCGCAATTCACTTACGTCGCCCCAACTGCCTTTTTCAAGGTATTCAGCAAAATACTCAAATAACATTAATTCTTTCTCGTTTCAGAACAAACAACACAAAATGCCTTACCACCGCACACCAAGAGGAACAGCGATATTTAAGCGAAACAAGCCCCTGCCCATGGATTTCCCGGAGGGTGCCCATTTTTCGCGTGGTTCACGAGAATAAGTACGAACCCTTACATCAAGTAAGAGAACCAGCCCAGGATATCCCGTCGCCACCGACGAAGAAACGCCCGACGCCACCAGGACCAGTGGCGTCCACCAGCAGAGACCAGGCGCCCGCCAGACAAAGATCAACGACTACTGCAACTCTTGGGAAAAGTACTCGAGTCCCGCCCGTAATCATGGCCATAGGGTCAATGACGCACGGCGACATCACAAAAGAAGTACAGAGGCACATTGGAAGTGCCAACTTCAGGTATGCCAAAGGAGGCAAAATCAGCGTTGTGGTGAGCTCAGTAGAAGCCCACAAAAAACTGACAGCAGCCCTACGTGGAGAGGAGAAGCCGTTCCACACCTACACCACAGAAGCGGGTAAATTGAAGAAAACCGTCATCAGAGGACTCCCGAAGTTGTCACCAGAGGAGATAATGCAAGACCTTGAGGATCAAGGCTTCCCGGCAAGGACTGTGGTCAAGATGACCACCCCGGGAACAGAATACCCGCTTTATCTGGCACACTTTGGCCAGGAAACAAACATGGGCCACCTGAGAGCCGCAGTGGTCTACCTGTGCCACTGCAGGATTACTTTGAGGAAGTATAGAAGCAACCACCTCCAACACGGAACACAGTGCCACAGATGCCAAAATTTCGGACATGGGTCCAGAAATTGCGCACACGTTGCCCGCTGCGTCAAATGCGAAGGCAGTCACGCCACACCGGAGTGCCCCAAAACCGATCGAGAAGAGCCGGCCGTCTGCTGCAATTGCGGCGGAGCCCATCCCGCAAACTACGGCAAATGCCCCAACAGGGTGGCATACGTAGCTGCTCTCCAGCGCAGACAGGAGCAATCCAACGCCCAGAGGCGCAAAGAGGCAGAGCCCCGGGCACAGAGACCCACGGCCCGAGTTGACGGCCGATCCTGGGCGGACGTAGCGGGCCGAAGCAGCCACCAGCAACAGGCTCCTGAACAACAGGAACCACCAAGAGCCACACCGGAACAACGCCAAGCGCCAAACACCGGATCCTCTGATGACGAGGACATAATGATCCTACTGCGAGGCCTCATCAGGGTACGCGAAAAACTGGCCTCCTGCTCATCAAAGACAGAGAAACTGATTATCCTAATGGAGCTGCTCAAGGAGATCACACCGTGAAGCTCCATGAGAAAAATAACAGCGATGACGAAGAAATAGTATCCTTTTTTAATATAACAAAATGTGTTTTTTCTCCCACACTAATTCTCATAAACTTTTTTGCAGGACCACCGAAGCGAAAAGGACGCAGCCAAAACATGAAAAAATGAAATTCTTAAATTCAGTAAATCACAAAGTCAAACAGCGTAAAAAGTTCAAAACTTATTGTTTTTATTTCTTGTCATTTGTATGAGGTTTTTTATCCAGTTAAGAATTTTTCCTCATAAAACTTATTAATGTAACATAAATTCAGTCAATTAAATACAACCATCAGATGGTGATAGTAATAAGGCTAATCAGCCGCAGTACTAGTTAGTTAGAAACATGAAGGGTATTGTTATAAGCCCTAGCTAGTTAGAGGATTACGAAAGAATCCATAAAATCAAAAAAAAAACCAAGAATTACACAGCTTCGGATCTACCGGATCTGCCCTGATGATGGACACTGCAACGCTGTCCGAAACGTCGGCTAAAGAAGGAGCAACACGGCATAACACCCCAAAAACAAACAACAAAAATTTACCATATTACTTATATATTAATACCATTCCTCAAAATATTCTTTTCTGATAAGGTATACATGACCTTATGTACTATTGTGTAAATATTTAAATACAATATAACTTATAAAAAATTTAGAACTGTATAAAATATACTCGTGAAACAAATTTAATAGTGGTAAATGGGAACCTACCAAGGACTATGTCGGTAACAAGTTACTTACTTCATTCCTGACATTATTGAAATAAAAAAAAATGTAAATGATATTGTAAGTGATTTGGTGTAGAATTAAGTATTACTTTTTTTTTGTTTTTCTAAACATTTTTTTCCGAAGATTGTTGAATGTTTTTAGTGCCCGGTATTTGTGGTGCATTTGTTCAAAAGCGTTTAAATGTTTTTTTGCATGCTTAATATATATCATGCTTGTCTAACTGGTCTATTAATGACAGTTTGTGTATGTTGATTTTTTTGTTGTTGTTGTAAAAAATGTAGTTTAGCCACTGGAACGATTTCGGTCGAAAAATCGACCACTTTTATTTTTCTGCGATTGATATCGGTCCAAAAATGGACCGATTTTTCTACCATTCGTAAAATATTTATTGTAATTATTTAAAACGTTTCCATGGCCAGCTACTTGTTTTATCGAATAGCTGATAATATATTCTCTTTGTCTATGAACTTATCCGTTGTCTTTGAAGTGTTATTTAACGAGTTTTCGCGGTTTTTTTATGGCGTCCTGTCAAAAACAAAATTATAAATTTTCAACATTCACGAAATTTTGGACTCTTCCTAAAATGCCGTAAGTAATTAATTTATTGGGTTTTTAACGCATAATTATATATCTGTGTAATCATGATTGACTTATCTATCTTTGAAATGCGTTTTTAATTCGTTTGTTTGTATTATATTGTTTTTGTTGAAGTTTTTGTGTAAGATTACGTCAACTGAAGACGTCATCTGTTTTTGATTTACAATAATGTCTTAAATACTGCACTCGCGCATTTGAAATATAGATATTCCATCACAGTGATTCAAAACAAAGAGATATATATAAGTTTTATTTGAATTGGTTCATTATTAATACAGATATTTGCTAACCAATTATTTTAAGTCATATGTCAAAAAGTTGACTCTTTTTCACATGTAAAATGGTGTAAAGCCTTCGTCACACAATAAAAATTTAGTAATTTAGTTGTATAATTAATTAATTTGTTTACTTTTACCAAATTTGTGCAGAAACAGCTGTCGTCCAGGGAAAGGGATCACTCCACAACCCAATAATTATTTTCAAATTTTATATTAGTGCAATATTTAACAAAATTTAAACATTTAAGTACTTACATTAAGTGTTTTCAATTTAAAATTTATAGAGCGGTGCTGACTGCAAGAGGAGGCAGAGGAAAAGGGAGACGTGGGGTACGAGCTGGTGCCGGACTACCTGCACGTGGACGTCAACGCAGAGCTGCAATTGCAGCCTCGTCTGGAGTGTTAGTATTTTTTAATGTTTTTTTATGAAAGTACTTTGCTGTGGCCGTTGAACTCATCATATATTTGTATTTATTTAAACAGCGACCCTGCTTTGCTACTGGTGCGAGAGGATCGCGTCAAGGCCCTAAAGGCTGTTAGGGCCCTGCCTGCTTCCATCCGGCTAGAGCTGGAAAGCCGAAAATTCAAGAAGCAGGCGGCGCGCATTTTGCTCCCTACCGCACCTCCAAGAAAAACTAAACAAAAGTAAGTAATCGTATTTAGATGCTTGGTACAATATTATTGTTTTTTCCTGACAGCGTTCCACTCTTACAGTGAGAGTTGGTAAGTTCAGCGCTCTGTGCATTTGGCACATTCAGTGCATATTTTACAGAGTTCTTATTTTATTGTTTATTTACATACTGTACTTACTGTTTCACACGTGAATGAGAACAATTTTCTATGATTTATGTAAATGTTTTCAGAATTCCATCTCCGGAGAGAACAACGTGTCCCTTTTCACAAGGGACGCCTTCACCGTTGCCACGACCCGTACCACCACCGTGGATGTCCACTCCCGCACAGACCCAATCAACGGCTCCCAATGCACCAATTATGCCTATCCGTGCAGCATCTCCCGAGCCGTTACCTGGGACATCGCGGAGTGGGGAACTCTTCTCTCCGGAAGCCGGCTATCACAGCGAGCTGTGGGTGGACGTACCATTCTACGAAGAATTGTCGGCGTTTGGGAACGGTGAGTTTATTTTTTGAAATGTCATACCAGGGGCTCAATATAAAATCAATTATCTATATTTTATATTGATATCCCTAGCACAGTTTCACTGTTGGTATATTGGCAGGAAATAAGCATAGTACTTAAAAATTCCACATAACAAACATACAAAATGTATTGTTGTTATGTCGTGGATGCATCATTACACATCTTTTTTCTGTAACGGGTATTGCAGAGTGAGAAATAAGACATGCCGAACTTCTTTGCGAGGATTACATTTGATTCACCGGCTTCTAAACGGTGTAATACAGCATTTTTTTCTTAAATTGAAAAAACACTTTCGCTTCACGGGACTCATTGTGTTGCGAGGCTGTATTGGTAGGTGGGTTTTGTAACCGGACAAATTATCATTAAAATAGGTCGCTTTACGTAGTTGGTCACTTTAAACGGATACGTTTTCCTACTAAAAGCTATGAAACCTTACTAGAGTTTACATTATCGTCACTTAAAACAGTAGACCGTTAAATGCAAAGTCATTATATCCAAATTCTACTGTAAATTTGTGTTTTCTTTTATTTCAGAGTCAGACATGGGCAGAAAAAGTAACGTGGACGAGGCAGCTGTACTAGAAGAGTCTGTACTTGGAAACCGTGAGTTATAAAACTAACTAACTTACCTTCACGCCATTTCGGTAGGCAGAGAGGATGAACCACCATGCAACTCGATCTTGGCACACACACTCTTTTCTTCATTCCATACCTACCTGACTGTGCTATTCTGACTCCTGACATTGCCCGCCTCAAGTATTTGATTAACTTTTTATATTTTTTTTTATATGAATACCTCACAAGAGCCTCCGCTGGAGCCAGTGAGACTATGGCATCCCCAATTGGGGGATGTTGTGAGGCTGAAGGTAAGTGGGGAAGGGAAAGAGGAAGATGGGGAAGTACCTGGCTATTCAGATCTAGTCACTAAACACGGCTAAAGCCATTTGGAGCAACGTTTCAATTCTGAATGGTGGTCTTACACCAGGGCGATACTGGTAGTATCTTCCACTCTGGAACGTGCCGCAAATATACTATATATTATTTTAATTATTATTTTAATTAATTAATTGTGAAATAACACAAATCAATCAAATAAAATTTATTTGCGCACGCCGGGTTCGAACCGGCGACCTTCGGAATGGCAGTCCAATGCGTTACCACTGGACTATGCCGGCCGTCAAAAGCCATTTCAAGCAACGTTTCAATTCTGAATGGGGTCTTACACCAGGGCGATACTATGGGTATCTTCCACTCTGGAACGTGCCGCAAATATAATATATATTATTTTAAATGAATTTTGTGTGAAAATAACACTAATTATTCAAATATAATTTATTTGATTTGATCCCGCGACCATCGTATTGCGAGTCATAAGCCGTACCAGAGGCAGTGGGTTATCGTAATATAGACACATTAAATTAATTTGGGTTTTCTGTTGTTTCAGAAATGGACAGATCGAGCGACGAGGATGACGAAGCGAGTGACGTCGACCACGAAGAGAGCGATGAGGATACATGCCACCAATACCTTATCATAATATTATCAACGTTTCACCTAACTCCGCTATGGCCATAGACTTTAGTAGACAAGACCAGGTAGATAGTGAGGCAATGCGTTTGATTCTGCCGCCTGAAGGTTACTCTTTCGATTGGTCTAATGATATCTTACGTTTTACTGGGATAAGGGAGACTTTCACAGGCACGCCGGGACCAACTTTCAATACCGACGAAATGGGCAAACCTGTGGATGCCTTTCTTAAAATCTTTGATGCAGATTTCGTTGAACTGATCGCGAGAGAGACCAACAGGTATGCAGATCAATGGATTGCGAAAAAACAATTTAAGCGTCATGCGCGTACCAATAAATGGGCTCCCACGAATAAAGAGGAAATGTATGTATTCTTGGCAATTTTAATGTATCAAGGTATTAGTCTTTTCCAGATCTAGTCACTAAACATAACTAAGCCAATTCAAGCAATGTTCAATTCTGAATGGTGGTCCCTCACCAGAGCGATACTCAGAATCTCACTCTATAGCGAGGCACAATGATATTATTATGTATTGATTTTCTTAAATTATGAATAAACCAATAAACTGAATACATTTTTATTATGACAAAGTGTGTAAACAATGTTTAAATCAAAATACTGCTCTTTCATTGTAACCATACAACTGTAATATTGATTTAAAAGGATATTAGGGCTTAATAAATAAATCAATTATTGGTTCCATCAATTATTTTCCCCTCATCCATTTTTTTTCGATACCTTTGCGTTTAGATATAAAATTATCACTATGATTTTATTTGCCATTCTACGGTCATACAAAGGTTTGATATATATATACAAATTTATCATCATTTTACATATTCCGATATACCCTATGTAGATTGACCTTAAGGTAGCTGTCAGTAGTGATTTTTCGTCAAATATTGGTGAATTTCATCAACTTTCAAAGTATCCCCCTGAAATATTGGCAATGTTTATATCTATGATGTATATCTCATTTTAAGCCTTATTTCCTCGTTTTGCACGTTATATAAAAACATGGTTACAAATCTCCAGTTCTAATTTACAATTATTTAAAAAGTAGCACCATGATTTTGACATCGTGAAATAGGCTCTCTGTATAATTCATCAAATGAATAAAATAAAGCCAACACGGCGACTATGCTTATTAATAATTGTAGACAGTTAATGTATCTTCCTAACGTAATACCAGTTTTTGTGGTAAATTTATTATATAGTATAATACAGTGATTTCAATTTTGACACGTCACGCACTCAAATTTTAAAAAATTATTTTCTAACCAAACTTTTGAAGAGAGCATAACGTACAAAAAATTATTTTCCCATTATATTCTTGCATCTGTGGTTATCAAACAGGCCATAGAGAACATAAAAACGTAGAAAATATTCTATAAAGATATTTAAAACTGCCACTGGCGGCAATTTCAAATCACAAAAACGCTAATTTCGCGCATTCATAAAGTTTAAGATTTTTTAATAATTTATCTATCAATTCTAAAAATATAGAATAATTATAAAAATATAGGTGAATTCATTGGCTGTATAGCACTACAATCAGTTTTATGTCTCCGTATTAAAATTCGGAGGTTTGATTTTTTTAATGTTGGCGGAAAATATTCAAATTCGTCGCCAAAAAACCGCGAGCAATCGGAGAAAAAAGTTTTTTGACGCGCGATCGTTCGAGTGGTAGTGTTTTGTTATTTTATATAAAAAAATAAATAAACAATCTATTACATCACATGTTGAATATTTGGTCTGTGTTAGACAATAAACAATGAACAATAAGCAATAAACAATAAGCAATAAACAATAAAAAACGATAAACGATAAACAATAAATAATAAACGATAACAATAAACAATAAACAATAAACAACGAACAACGAACAACGAACAACGAACAACGAACAACGAACAATAAACAATAAGCAATAAACAATAATACAATAAAGTAAAAACAATAAACAGTAGTTCAAGTCAATATTTTTTAACACTGAAGAATCAAAAATCAGAAATCAGTGGTAATTCATAAAAGGAGATGACAAAACATTCTAAGGAAATGAGAAATTATTGTTTGTTTTTAAACCCTACTAATTATTCTATTTTCTTGCTACATGCTCTAAGATGAATAAACAAATTTTGAAATTTTCAGCTATATCGGTGGACTACTTTTCGAGTTTTGCGAGCGCAAACATACGCAGGCAATTTTGTAATATTTTAATAGCGACCCGTCCCGGCTTCGCAAGGGTGCAATGCTCTAATGTGGCTTTATAAGTATTCGATCCCTTTTTTGGCGCTGTGACATTGACAGTAAAGTTTATAGTTCCAAAAAGTACATCTCTATAAGTACATCTCTAAAAGTACATCTCTATACAGATAAAATAAAGTCGCTATCCGGGTCTGTCTGTTTGTGCGCTTAGTTCTTCTAAACTACGCAACGGATTTTGACAAGGTTTTCACTGTCATATAGAGAATTTGTCCTGGAAGGTTTATACATATATTTATTATATTCATGTATTATATATATTAGGGTGTCCCAAAAAAATTAAAGTTGTTATTTTTGAACGCATACCCTCTAATTTTGTTTTAATAATGACAAAACACTCATAAAAGAAATTTCGTTTACTTTGGACAACTGCAACCCGTGCCGACTTGCATCGAAAGATGTCAGTACTTGTACATTAAGACACCAGCGAGCAAACGTGTTGATGAGCTTGTAGTAACTTGCTATTTTGTTAGTAAACGAAAATCACTCGTTCAGGCAAGATGTTGTTAGATTTACGCACTTCTAAAAAGAGTATATTTTTAATAGGAGTCGTAAAACACCAAATATCGGGTTCTAAACTGCTATCTAATGGACAAGTTCTTGAAGTTTTGTTCTACAATATCCGGAAAGTGAATTTAACTGTCAATATATACCAAATATGGCCATAGTTGGTATTAAAAGCTGTATTTGAAATAAAAATCAGTTAAGTGACTACAAGCCCTGACATACCACTCTTCAAAAAGTTTCGAGATAACTGTAAAAATGTTGATCCCGATAAAATTCAGTGCTACAGAGAAAATCTCACATCGCACCTAACCGCTTCCGAAATCGATGATTTGCTTGACTTTTACCGTACTGCACTGACAATAAAAATACTTGGAGATGACTATTGAGAGTTTTAGAGCTCTGTGAGATAGTTTTAGAAGGAGATACAGCGAGAAAATTTAAGATTCGGCCTCCAGGTGCTCGATGGATGGCAAAGGCGCTTTATTCCTTGAAAATATCACTAATTTGTGCGCAATTTAAAATTACCGGTAAGGATAAGCCGGCACTTTTAGACGTTTGCCTTTTCATAGTAACATCCTATGTTAAGCCATGGTTACAATGTATTATAGCAGTTAAAGCACCTTACCAGGACTTGTGCTTTTTGAAATCGATGAAGGCTTAAGAAAAAATTGATGAAAACATCTCAATGGCAGCTTTATTTCTGTTCAGTAAGCAGTTATGGTATTTGACCGATGAAGGATCTATTTTATTGCTGTTTGACGACGCTGTGGATCAAACAACTAAAATAATAATGCTCGAAATTTAAAAAAAAAAAAAATTATCAACCCATGACAAACGTTACATCCCATCGAAGGAAGATCTTGATGGTAAATTGTATGGTAAGTTTATTAAGTAGTTTAAATTATGATTTGTATTGAGGTTTTTGTTCATATCATAATTTAGTGACTTTTGTTTCAGAGAAAAATATTTACAACTTCATTTCAGTCAAAAGCAAGTATTTATTTGATCGTCTGAAAACAGATGCCAGTTTTCTTAACGAATTACCTACGATGTTGTCAAATAATGCTTCGTATCAAGAAGTCAGAAAGAAGGTGTCGCCGCTGAGGGTAGTGAATGATACAGCTGAAAGAACTGTTAAGTTAACGCAAGATTTTCATGGCTTAATCTCACGGTCGAAGAGGAACAAAAATAATTTTTGTTACGATGCGTTCAGGAACAAAAGAAGATTTATTTATAAGATTTATATTATAAAAAAAACAAACTATGAAAAAAAAATTTAATCAATAAACCATTTTTAAATATAAAATACTACATAATTGAACATTTGTGCATTTTTAAATTTTATTTATCCGACAAAAATGAAAGTTGAAAATCCTTCCATATTAACTCTGTACAAATGTTTGTACCATATGTTTGGCATCAAGTCGGCACGGGTTGCCGGTGTTTAATCAAAATAATATTTATTATATGAGTTATTGGGATCAAATGGAATAAAATAAAAGGGTATGCATATTTAAATTCATGAAAAAAAAATTCTTCCTTATGTCCTGGGACACCCTAATATATATATATATAGAGTAGAGAAAAGTCGAAGTTTTGTAATCAAGTCGTAAAATATATTTTCGGGCGCTTACATTGCTAACGCTGTCTAAACCTTATGAGTTACAACAAAGTAATGTATTACTGAATTATATATCTCAAAAATAGCTACAGAAATTCCAAATGATATATGTCAATCTCTTAAGGATAACCCACAGTAATCATTTTATCTTATATATATATAAAATGGGTTATTTGCGAAGCTACTTTGATCAATATAATATTAATACTTATCCAATTTAATGTAGAAGAATTGCCATTTACAGCGGGTCATTTAAATTATTATCTAATCTTAGATTTAAAATTTCGCGCAGCAACTAAAAAATATAACGATGCATCTTTCACGGATATATTTGAATCCTTATCCAAATACTCATATTAGTTAAATTTTGCTTTAAATATAGATAAAAATTGTTTTCATATCTTAAAAGATATCGCAATTTAAAAATCACTCTCAACAAAACGGTCAACCGCATTCGTAAGGTGTAATGCAGGATTGTTTATTTTTAAGTTTATAATGATATTATTTACGATAAGTTATTCTTATTTTAGCGTTGTTATTTTGTGAATATTATTAATAATAATAGTATTTGGATGATTTGGATAGCGCCGTTTTTGTGCAAAATCAACTCAAGGGCGCTGTACAAATTTATAATACATTTCTACAATGATACGAGTATTTTTTATTATTTTAACATAGATCATATGGGTTACATAATACATACATATTTTGCAAAATATAATATTTAGGTTCATAATTGGTCATGTATACCTTATCAGAAAAGAGGAGCTCTTGTGCCTGATAAGGGAGCCACGATTCTTACTTAGATTCTGTGTTATAATATTATGTTATGTGTAAACTATAGGATTTATAGTAGGATTTATAGGCCCTGTTAGAAGTTCTACCGAGCCGAACCCTCTGATATGAAAATATCTGGAGTCGGTGAATTATTTTCCCATTTGATCTCTGGTGAGTTGACGTGTTGTTCTTGTATTGTTTTGTATTTATTTTGCTTATATAATGCACTTACATAATGTTGATTGACTAGATGATCATTTGTTGAAAAGTGAGTGGAAGGGTTAAGTTTTTCCTTTGGGGAAGATTTAACCCGGACAACAAAATCGGAAGTTAAACGGTGGTATATATGTTTTTTTTACTATAAGTTTTTTTTGAAAAAAAGTTTGATTTTATTTATTTATTCTTGTTGGTTCGTAATACAGCGCAATTCGGAAGGGAGATTATTGTAGTTTTTTATGGCTTGGTAAATATAATGGTTTTGCATTTGAGTTGTTTTAAAGATGGGCGTAGTAAATTGATTTCCATTTATCATCAGTTTGTAAAATTCTTGATATTCTGTGCTATTTTTACTGAGTATATATTAAGATAATATACAGTACAATACTTACCTGGTAGGTCACTTGAGATTAACATTGACTAATTGTTTATTAGTGAAATTTAGATACAGGATTTAGGACATAATTGGAAAATTGGATATAACTGGACATTCTCTCAGGAATGGTATATTTAATTTAAGGGTATGACAGCTTAAAAAGGTAAGTTTTTAGTTTAGACCTTGCAATATTGCGGTAGATATTTCGAGTATTGGTTATTTTGTTATTTGTCATTTATTTTTCTGCACAGAAAGTTTTGTATTTCAATTACGTCTCGAAGACGTACTAGTTCGTAGTATAAATACAAAAAATGCTACTATTGGTACGTCTTAACGATGAAAACGAAGAAGAAAGGGAAATCCGGCTGTTAAATAGCAGAGAAAATACTTATTCGCGAAGAGATAGAGAATCGATTGTTGAACGTGAGGCTCGCCTCAGTCTTGGTCGGGATAGGCATAGATTCCAGAGAGCCAGAGAATCTTCCATACAAAGAAACAATCGATTACTCACCGATCGAAATAGACAAAATAACCGCCGGTCCAATGTATAATCTTACTGAATCATTAAAATGGCGACCATATTAAAGTTGAAACGGAAATCACAAAAAAAATTACAGACAGACAGTATGCAAAACGGTCGAGTTAAAACAGTTACTTCACTTCGCTCAGTCAATTAAAACTCTTATTTATTTAACCATACGCAGTTTTTCCTTGAACATTTTGGTGAGTTTTCGTCTAAACATGTCTATTTTTGTTTTTTTTTTGTGAAAACCGGACAAGAGTTCCAACTGCCCCCAACCGTCTGGAGCAAGTGAGACTATGACATCCCCAATTGGGGTATGTTGTGGGGCTGAAGGTAGCTGGGAGGGGAAGGAGATGGGGACAAGGAAGGTGGGGAAGTACCTGGGTATTCAGATCTGGTCAACGAATACGGCTAAAGCCATTTCAAGCGACGTTTCAATTCTTGATGGGGGTCTTACACCGGAGCGATACTGAGAGTATCTTCAACTCTTGTGTAAAAGATTTTGTCAAAAATGTATGGTAAATATGTAAAATGTTTGTGTGATGATGCAATATTATCACTGCGCGCCATCTGATTCTATTTACTCGTTTTTTGCTAAATAATGTTTCTGTAAATAGTACCTACCGTTTTACCAGATAATTTGCATAGTAATAGTAATATGTGGTTTCCCCAGAATAACTAGTTACATTCAGAGAAATGATTTTTAAACGGATAATTCTGGAGCCAATCCAATATGATACGTTGGATATTTAAATAATATATATACAGAGTGCCCCAAAAATAGTCTAGAGTTAGAGCACCCCAAGGGGTACCCAAATCGCCCCATGTATGTTCCATGATTTTTATTGTAGTTTACGAATTATGATTTTTTTTCGTACCGTTTTGTGAAACCGTGACTTACAAGAGATTATTGGTATTATTGAGATCCATGCTTGATTTTTTTTTCTAATTAGGTGTATGGTATCCCTTATAGACACAAAAACAAATGTGCTCCGATTTTTTCGAAAGTATAATAAGTCCAAAAAACTTGTTTTAAAGGGTGAGCTTTGGCGGAATTTTTTCCTAAAACATTTTGAATTACAACTATCCTTGGGATTCAACATTTTTTCAATGACGCAATGATATCAGATCTGCCCAAACTTATTTTGGGATCTGCAAGACATACTATTCATCTAAGTAAAAATAATCAAGCATGAATCTCAATAATTCATTTGTCTGAGGTCAACTAACTCTCAGCGGCATGACTGACCACTGACCATATGGACGTAATATTTATGCCCTGTAATCTATCTATGATGGTCACGAACGTCGTATAAAGCTGCAGATTACGCAATAAAGTGCGAACACCCGGCTTTATGCAGGATATAAAAATGGGTAAAATCATTATTAAATCCGTGTTGTCCATGCAAATTTCTAGATAGGCCAGTTATTATACGCGAGCTAATTTTTAGGCGGAAATAATGTCTATATTCCTTTTTTTTATGTTACACCTCCCAAGAGTACCCTTTATCTGTACGGTTTAAAGATTGGGAGAAATTATCATGGGGAGCGTTGTGAGGTGAGTCTTAAACCCTTATCAAACTTATTAGGGGCTGAAGGAAGAAATTTATTAATGCGGTTACTTTGAGCTACTTCTTTTATAATACTTTTTAATATCTGAAAAGTAGACTCAGCATGTCCACATTGCATTATATTACATTGCCTATATTGCTGTGTTCATTAGAAATGAAAATCGATCTGTTAATAACGGACTGTCAATCAGCCGGACCGCTCTCTCGTATTTGCGGTAGAATTAATACGGTTAATCAGGTATTTTGGGGCTCCATAGCAAACGTACAAACAATACTTTGGTTAAATTGCTGAAACAATTTACAGATAATAAATATTTCATACATATACTATGGTATTTATTCCCCGCAATGTATAATAATGTCAAGAGAGCCAAGCTACAAATTTGGCGAAAATGAGAACACAAAAGGATTTTAAAACCACCAAAAAAGCAGGCAAAAGAGGCCTAACTCTCTGAACTATCACACCAGTTGCTATCAATAACACCCCTTACGTAGATGGCGATAAGGTTGAAATTCCCGCTTAACACCATCCGCCTGTTTTGATTTATGCAAGAAAAAAACATTGCCAAAAAGTGCCTTTTATTTAATTTTGTGGATTTTCAGGAATAAATATTTAATTTTTTTCCGATCATTTTATAAATAACTTAATTTTCCACATTATACAAGAAAATCATAACCGAAAATGGGTTCGTAAGTAGGTGATTTTGAACTTTAAAACAGTTTTCATAGGCCTTATACATTATTTTTTCTGGGCTTATAAAGATACGTATTTAAAAAATACTCGATTATTTTAAAGGCCAAGATGTATTCTACTCGCAGTATTTAATTAAAGCATCGGAAACATTTCTAGGCGACCAAATTTTCAAACAAAAAACACATGATTTTGCATTAATACAAAGTGCATCGCCTTAAAGCGGTTAATTGTGACAATTTAACAGATAGAAATTGCTAACTAATTTAAGGATACTTACTGGTTTAAGGATATTGAAAAGAATAGGAATGATTTTGTTGAATCATGCCTATTTTTTGGCGAAAAGCAAAGAGGTGAATTTAGCAGATATTTAAAATCGGTACAACAGTTTTATGGATTTGTACTTAGAAATCCAGTAAAATCATCGAAGGAAGATTCTGAAAAGATAACAAAACAATAATCTCGGTTTTTCTGAATAAGTAATGGATAAATTTTATAAATATCTGTAATGCCATAATTCACTAAAATGATTCTCAAAGTAACATATATTATTTGTTACGTTACCGGGAGACGCATTAAAAATCTTCCTGTTTCCGCCATCGTTTTAATACCAAAATTGATAATTGCAGAAAGACACGGAAAAAACATTATTTCATGTTCTATAATAAAAAAAATCACTCAGACCTGTCTTTAATGTTTTGAAGGAAAATATTCAGGATTACTTAGATTTTCCAACTGATCAGTGGTAATTTTTATTGCAACAAATAGTTGTAAATAAATTTCCTGACGATCTAAGAACTTCGATTTCATTGGTCAGAGTTGTTGTCTTTTTTGGAATCACAATCTAAAATTTATGAATCAGTTCATGGCTAGGCCATAGTACACGAAAAAGCTCCAAAAGCAAAATCAAATCGCATATTAAATAATTTATTTTAATAAATTACCTAATCGATATGTTAACTATGCTAAGGTGGACATTTTTTTTTCAAAGTGTGACCAATTTTTAAATCTACAGCCACCTGCTAGATTCAATACGGTGAAAAATATGGTTTGTGTTAGAATTGTTTAACCACTCAACATTTTGTAAGAAACTTCTCGTCGCGTTTTAAATGTTTTCAGTGTCATAAAAATCATCATTCGTTATTGCATTCTTTCTCGTGACTTCAGAAGGCAAGTACAAGCAACAATTTCGATAGCACTTCTAGTCAAGAGGTACTTGATTCGCCACCTGAGACAATAAACTCAATCGTATCGGCCATCACGGCGACCACACCTCACCTGGAAAGGCTTAGCAATCCCAATATTTTAGTGAGTTCTGCCTAATCGTCAGGTATGTTGGCTACGGCTATCGTAGAAGCTTGTGGTAAGAATGGACATTTTCACAAGGTTCGTATATTATTGGACTGTGCAAGCCAAGTAAACCATATTTCTAATTATTGTGCTCTTGGTTTGGGCCTGGAATGTTCCAATAAACATTTTTATATTCGAGGAATTGGACAGTTGCCGGTCCTCTATGTTCGAATTAGCTTTATGATGGGGATTTCATTGTGTTATCAAGCGTTTGCGCACACATGCATAGTTCTCCCATTCATCTGAGAGGCTGGGGTCATCTGAGGAATTTAAATGTGGCTGATCCAAATTTCGGTAATCCTTCTGCAATAGATATTCTGTTGTGTTCAGGGATGTTTTCATCCGTACTTAGTTCTGGACGGGCTGTAGGGAAATCTAACGAACCGATAGCTTTGAATGCAGCTTTCTGTTAGATTTTAATAGATAAATAGGTACAACAATTACAAAAATCTAGCCAGACATAGGATGAATTAATTTTTATACATCTAAATAAAGATAAAATATAAAACAAATAAAAATACAAAAAAATTTTTTTTTCATATAATTCTGATCACTCAAATGACAAATAGTACAAAAAATTTCAAAGACAAAAGAGACACAAATAGAGATACAAGTAATACATAATATAATCAGCGCAACATATTTTTATAAACTATCGACGAAAATGTCTACATCAGCACACTCTATCTTATTATATAGTCGTTATAATAGGGAAAAATACTTACAAGAAAAACTAAAGATTCAAAGGTTGTCGAAATAAAACATCTTAACGATATACCTACTAAGATGATTTAAACAAATAAAAAAAAACCTATAGACACTTCATCTACTCTATATCTTTATAATGGCCTCTTTCACAAGGGAAACACTTGAAAAACTGATACCTAACCCAATAATCACCACAAATACCTGCATGTTAAACCGTATAATCCAGGACGAGTTACCGATCCTGAACATAATTCATCAAAACATTCGAAGTATTAACAAAAACTTCGAAGATTCACTGTACTGATAAATGAATTATATTTAGAACCTGACTTATTAATCCTTACAGAATGTTGGATAAATTCCTCAACATATGTGCATAAAAACATCAACAACTACAAAGTCTTCAATACTAAACTTCACAAACATCAAAACGATGGAGTAATTGTATATTGTAAAACTAAGATAGAATGCAAAATAGAAGAAATCGAACTACAAGATGCAAACTGTTTGAAAGTAAAACTCGATCAAGATACATTCATCTTCGCTATCTACAGATCCCCTCCATCTACACATTTTCACCATTTCTTGAATCACTAGACTCCATTCTACTTCAAGAACGAAACATCAGGAACCTGTTCATCATAGGGGACATCAACATTAACATACTGGATACTGGAAGGCAACATCCACAAACACAGGAATACCAATTAGTCCTCCTCTCCTACGGAATGACTGCCGCTATAAGGGAACCAACAAGAGTGGATCACAAAATGAATAAATCAATCCCCTCGCAAACCTGCATTGACCACATAATAACAAAAAGAAATAAAAAAATACTCCACAATCATACATCAATCCTTATCACTGATCACTACAGTTTAATTCTTAACATCCATGCAAAGGAAAATCGACCATCGACTCAAAATTTAACGGGGAATAGACATGTCATAGACTACAACGAACTAAAAAATTCATTACAAACTGAAACTTGGGAATTAATACATAAAGCTGAAGACCTTGAAGATGCTTGGAAATTATTTATTAAACTATTGCAATTAAAAATACATAACCACACCTCAATAAAAACTTACACATATTCACACAATAAAATTATCAAAAAAGCATGGATCACACTTGGCCTACTAAAATGTATAAGAAAAAGAGACAAGATCAGATCCACCAGCAAGTCAAAAACTATCCATACGACCTTTCCCTAAAACTATTTTACAAAAATTATAGAAAAAATCTGCTCCAATCTTACTAAATCGGCCAAACAAAATTACTACAGATCTAAAATTCATCAATCCAATAATAATCCAAAACTTATCTGGCAAATAATTAAAGAAATCACCTACACAAATCAAAAAAAAGCAAACCCATTGGAAGAAATCAACACAGAGAACGGTACACTCTCGCTCAACAAAAACGTACATAAACTAATTAACTACACAAACAACTTTTTTGCAAACATAGGCTCGAACTTAGCGAATAAAATAACCAAACCCCAACACTATAACCCGAAAATAAACAAACACCCAAATCCACAAAGGTTTAAATTTGCTCTAAAACAAATCACTAAACAAGAACTAATACTAATATTTTCTAAATTCAAACCAACATTTTCATCTGGTAGTGATGAAATCACAATGAAAACATTAAAATTTATACAAGATGAAATTACCGAACCGCTACTCTTTCTAATAAACAAATCTATTTCGGAAAGCAGATTTCCATCACAACTCAAAATAGGGACTATTACACCAATCTTTTAATCAGGAAATCGTACAGATATCAATAACTACAGACCAATCACAATTCTGAGCACATTATCTAAAATCTTAGAAATAACAGTTAAAACTCAACTCGTCGATTACGTAGAATCAAATAAAATATTATAACTAAAACAGTTTGGTTTCAGAAAAAATCTAGGAACATCCAACGCCATAGCCTTAGTAATTTAATATTTTAAAAATTCTCTAGATTTACATAAAAAATGCATTGGAGTATTTCTCGACCTTTCTAAAGCCTTCGACACAATAAATAACTCACATCTTTTTGAAAAACTAGAGAACATAGGGATCACTGATAATGAACTGATATTCTTTCTATCTCTACATGAGAAATAGAAAGCAAACTGTGAAACTTAACAAAATAACCAGTGAGTGTATTGATGTCAAATTCGGGGTGCCTCAAGGAAGTATTCTGGGTCCGATTCTGTTCCTAATTTACATTAATGATCTATGCCACATAGAATGTGACGGAGAAATCATCAGTTTTGCGGATGATACTGTTCTCCTTATAAATGGGAATAATTGGACAGAAACATTTAAGAAAGCAGAAGACACACTAAACAGGATTAAAAAATGGCTAGATTACCATTCACTTACACTAAATGCTAATAAAACCAAATTCATCACTTTCAAAATAAAAAATACAAAAAACTCCGAAGAAAACCTTAACTTGAAAATTCATAGCGCGCATCACCTAAATGAGCATTGTAATTGTCCCTCATTAGAAAACGTTGACCATGTAAAAAAGCTTCTTATATCATAGTATTAAACTCTACAATAAAATACCACTCTCACTCAAAAACCTCAACACTTCAACTTTTAAATCTCAAATAAAAAGCTGGATACTTAACATAGTGAGATCTGAAATAGAAAATTTACTGAGATCAAATACAGACTAAAACAGAATCAACTGAACTATACCAAAAACACTATCGTACTTATTTTAAAATTATTTAAAAAAAAAAAAATTATACTGCATGTTCATAATTAAATTCATATGTAACTTTGATGTAATATTAATTTTCTTATAATTAAATTATCCATAATATGTAAATGAAATCCTCGGCACGGGAGATCCCAGTGAGGATATCATTATATCTATTTGTTACAAAAAAATATAGTAAAACACTTATTATTATTATTATATTTCAGATATCAGAGGGCTAAAATAGGCGATTTTACTTTGTAATGTATTCAGGTGAAACATGCTATGGCGTCTTGAACAATGGGAATTGAGAACATCTATTAAACATATTACATCTGTCATTCAGTGCCAGTGTATTAATATTGAAGTATTCAAGAAGTACGTCGTACGATCTATGATGGTTATGTAGACCAGTGTTCCGCAAACTTTTTATGTTCACGGTACACCTAACTAATCAAGAAATTTTAACGGTACACCAAAGAAAAAAAACAAGGTAAATTTTGGATAGGATTGGCTAGGCTTATTACGAATAACGGCGAACTTTGAGGTTAAACTACGAAAGCTGCATGTCATCATAATTGTAAAAAAACATCCCAGGTTTTGAATGGTTTGTTTGGCAAAGCAGGGTTTGTCTAGCCGGGTATGTGTAATTATGATTAATATTTATCACATAACAGTGACAGAATGAACGCGAACTGTCACCGAATCGGTTCGAGAAGTGAATTTTAATTTTACGCAATTGATAATTAAAATGAACCTTTTTCCGCCGCCACCAAGCCAAAAATTTCCTTTTATAGTAATTACGGCATATCTAAAGTTTTTTTCTTAAAATTATTCGTAATAAGCGTGGCCACTCCGAACCAAAATTTACCAAAAACAATATTTTATTAATATTTATTATTAAAATCAATATAACATGAAAAGATGTCTAATGCAAAATGTGAGCCTGTTTAACTGATCAAAATTTGGAACAATCGTTGATAACGCTGCTCGCATCTCTTCGTCGATCGTCCTCAGGCGTTCTCTTTTTTTTACTTTATCGTTGTGAGAGTTGAAAACCCCAATTCGCATAAATAGGTCGTGGCAAATGGTAATAGAATTGCAATAGCTCGCTTTGACATCAGTGGATACTCATTTTTTACGTGGAGCCAAAAATGTGCTAACTCTGTTTCAGAAATTTTTTATATTAGTGTCTGATCAGTTTTAAGCTCCATGAATTCTTTCTGCTCGTTTATTGGTAAATGTCCAAGGGAAATGCTTTCCGAAAATGGATTTCTTACCCAGTCCATAGGTTGCAGGTCACACTTAGGAAAATATGAGTTCATTTTTTCTGCTAACAGCTCCAAGTGTTTCACTATCAAAGCCTGCACTTTTTTTTCTGAATCGGCAGCCATGACATATGGAAACATTTCGTTACTACCATTGGTAGCGTGGCTGATCCATAGCACCAACTTAGCGCGAAAGCTTTCAATCTTGTCCGAAGACGTTAAAATGTTACAATTTCTTCCTTGCATTTTTTTGTTCAGCTCATTTAATTGAGCGAATATGTCCGCCAGCTATGCAAGTTTTGCTACCCATTTTTCTTTTTTAAATAGAGAAGCAAAGTCTGAACCCTGGGTTTCTAGAAATGTCTGGGTCTCATTTTTCAGCTCGTAAATCCGAGAAAAGAACTTTTCCGCGAGAAAGCCATCGTACTTCTTTATGAAACAGAAGTGACTGATGATCTGCTCCCGTTTCCTGACACAATGCATTCAACAGACGAGAGTTCAGCGGTCGCGACTTGATGTAATTGACAATTTTGACGACTTCTTGTAAGACAGACAACAATTCATCAGGCAGAGACTTCGTCATCAGTGCCTCTCTGTGTAAAAAGCAATGTAAATTTTTAATATTATGATTTTTTTCAGAAGCCCTGGTTATAAATCCCCTAATTTTTCCTGTCATAGCTGCTGCTCTGTCTGTGCAAATGCTTAAGCAGTTGCGCCATTCCAAATTATGTTCACTGAAGTACTGGTTTGTTACTCTGAATATTTCTTCTCCGGTGGTATAACCAGGTAGTGGCAGACAAAATAAAAACTCCTCTTTTATTTCATATCCATCCGTGTACCTCACATTTGTGATGAGATGCGCGTGACCACTGATATCAGTAGACTCGTCGACTTGTAGCGCAAAAACTCCACTTAGCCTTAATTTTTCAATTAACGTTGATTGAAATTCGGTGGATATTTCATTAATGCGACGTGAGATCGTATCTGCTGATGCAGGTATTTTTAAGATTTCCTTAGCGGCTTCTTGGCTAATCATAATTTTGACAATTTCTTTGCAGACAGGTAAAATTAAAGTTTCAGCGAGAGAGTGAGGTTTCTTCGATTTAACCAGCATATTAGCGATCACGTAGCTTGCTTTTTGCGCTTTGCTTGATGTATTGAAAGACGAACTCATGAGAGTTACCTGTTTCTTAGACTGGTCTTTCATACGTTGAAAGAAGGCTTTATCTATGTGAGCCACCGATGGGTGTTTAGTTGTTAAATGTCGTGAAAGTTTACTGGGCACCATCGAATTATTAGCCAAAGTTTCTCCACAAACAAGACATTTTGGGATTTGGCACGATTCGTCACCGCAATATATAAAGCCATAACGCACATAGCTCTCATCGTATTTCCGATCAAAAAGCTTAGGTTTTTTCTTTGTTGACTCTGCTTCTTCTTGGGAATCATTAGTTTCACTTGAAAAACTTGCGGTACGTTTAACGAATTTATCCATTATATACACGTAATATGGAATATTTTTTTGCAATTAAAAAAGTCAATTAAGTTCGCGACGACACAACCAAACACTAGCATTAACGAATGACTACTAAACAAGCGGGCGCAACGTCGCCGTCGTAATTCGTAATGTTATGTTGTCACGCGCATGCACCCCGATAGCTCGTGCGCAATCACGTGATAATGTAGCAATAGCACCCCAGTTATGTAGTGTAGCACACGTGATAATGTAGCGTAGCGGCGTAGCACACGGCCACTTCGCAGCGATCGAATCCCTCCCACGCCACCTCCGGCCGCCGCGCCGCACAGAAAAGTAAAGACCGATTTACAGAGCACTTTGTGAGAAGTGACGCGGGACTCGCGGCACACTTACAAATGGCCACGGCACACCAGTGTGCCGCGGAGCACACTTTGCGGAACACTGATGTAGACCACAGTCTTATCATGTTTTAACTGATTATAGAATGTTTTCATATTTACAATAATGTGAATTTTAAATAGTGCTTCCATATTCAAGTTTAATTCTAATTAAGGCACTGTAAAGGGTTAAAATTGATTGAGTATGTTTGAAAGGTTTACATATTCTGTGAATAAATCCCATAATTTTCAAGTGATTTGTCACCTGATTTGAATACTTGTACCACATGTGCCTATTTCCACAAGTCAGTAAAAGTTCCCGTGGTTAAAGATTCATTAAAAATAATCAAAAGCGGTAAACATAAAGAATCTGCAGAGCAACTGATAAAGAAACGATGAATTTTATCAGGTCCGAGACCTTTACTGGAATCTATTTTACCCACACTGCTTTGGTTGTATTCGGTTATGTTTGGCATTGAATCATTAGTAGGTGTACTGGACGGGAGTCCGCACAAGACTGTAGATTTGGGCGCGGGGTCCATACCATGTCCTCAACCGATGGGAATGCTCCTTTACGGCCGATGATGATGATAGTGGTATGAATTATTGCAATCTACCTCCCGCACCCGGTGCTCGGTGAATGTTGGGCACTGGGTGTGCTGTCGTCTCTGCTCGCTTCTGGCGTTGGCGGTTTTCCTAGGCAGGGCCAGCTGGTCTTGAAGAGGTAACACCAGAAGGTTTGGAGCAGAAGGCTAGGCGAGGTGAGGCAGTTGGAAGGCAGGAGTCACTTGTAGAAATAAAAAAACACATGTTTTTGATGGTAAAGTTGAACTGATTTAATTATTTTAATGTCGCTGCTTATATTCTATAAGGTTGACTCGCAGCCAACATTTGGCTGTCGACCGAAAAAGGGTGGGGATTCTACCCGCGCCACATACGCGTAAATAAGCCACCGTAAAACGTTGCATATTCATTTTGCCTGTGGATTAGCTGAAGGCAACACTTGAATTTGAGACTTCGCAAAGATTTTGCAAGCTCGCCTACTACAATTACATAGTAGCTATAACAATGTGTATCTTGACAACTAGATTTTTAGTTTGTCAAGATACGACAAAAAATAAGAAATGTATGTAAAATAAAATTGTAAAAATGATCTTGAAGCGATCAAATTTGTAAAATGGTTATGGCTGTATTTTTTGCAGGTCCCCCGTGACATAGCGCTCCGAAAGAGGAAAGATTCACTATGCTACGAGGTTCCTGGATTTTTGTAGAGGCAAATATGTAAAAATAATTATACAAAAATGGTTACATTAAATCGTTGAAAAACGGCATTTTAAATATCTCCTCAGTGGTAGCATATCGCAAATAGTTTTAATTTGACTACCGCCGAGGAGATGTACAAGTTAAAACAGGTATTAGTAACATTTGGTAAATTATAATTTGTTAGTAAAATTTGCATACAGAAAAATCTGAACATCGGACCGCTCGGCCGGGGTACGTGCGCGATACGGTACCGATACTTTTCGGGGTCAGGATTTTTGGGCAATTTTGGCCGAAACGGGATACAAAAGAGCAGTGGCGGGAGTGAGGAATTCGCCAGTGGCGTGGAGTTGGCACATTTTATGAATGTAAACATATTTTTGACAAAATGAAAAAATGTGGCCAACAACGTCCGTTACAGTAGGTGATACCGATTTGGTATAAATAGATGAAAAATATTTAGATAATATGTTTGCTATGTGTAGTTTAGGAATACATTGGATTTTCGTAATGATGTTGAATAGGTATGACCAGAACATTTTTATGTTATCTTGCAGACCACTTTCGACAAGAGTTGATGTATGATTTATAACACTCACTTTGTATTTTTTATAGTTTTTTTCCTTAAATTAGACATTTCCTTTTAATTCCACAGAATTACTAGAAAAAATTAACCTTAAATCTAACTTTTTATTCTTAAGAAGAGCAATCAATTGCCAGGGTATTGATTTTTTGATTTATATTAATTATTTCAAACAATTTTTCATAAAACAAGATAAGTATGCTTTTCACATTTGTATTTTTAAAAAGAGTTCTCCATTTAACGGAAAATAGATCCTGTTAACACTCATCGTAGTTTCTCTTTCTGAAGATATATTTTGGAAATTTTTTATGAATTTCTAAGAACTGATTTTCATTTTGTTTTATCCTCATTTCAAGTGAAGGATGAAAATGATCTAATTTGGTTAAGCCTGGTGCTATATGTATATCTATTTTAACTTTATCAGTTAAATTATTTTCTCATAATTTTCCATTTCTATTCATTACGTAATTTAATTGATACAAACAACAAATTGTTGAAAGGTTGACAAGACTGTGTGTGTAGTGGACGGGAGTCCGCACAAGACTGTAGATTTGGGCGCCGGTTCCAAACCGTGTCTTCAACCGATGAGAATGCTCCTTTACGGCCGATGATGATGATAGTGGTACAAGTTTATGAACAATCTGCCTCCCGCACCCAGTGCTCGGTGAATGTTGGGCACTGGGTGTGCTGTCATCTCTGCTCGCTTCTGGCGTTGGCGGTTTTCCTGAGCAGGGCCGGCTGGTCTTGATGAGGTAACACCAGAAGGTTTGGAGCAGAAGACTAGGCGAGGCAGTTGGTGGGCAGGAGTCACTTGTTGATAATAAAACGCTTGTTTTGGTGGTAAAGATGAACTGATTTAATATTTTTTGTGTTGCCGCTTGTATGCAATAAGCTTAGCTCGCAGCCGACATTTGGCTGTCCGCCAAAAAATGGTGAGGATTCTATCCGAGCCAGAAACGCGTACATATGCCACCGTAAAATGTTGCATATTCATTTTGCCGGTGGTATAGCCGAAGGCAGACGCTTAAATTTGGGAGTTTGCAAAGATTTTGCAACCTCGCCTGAATAACAATTACATAGTTTAATTACATAGCAGTTATAAGAATGTGTACCTTGACAACTAGATTTTTAGTTTGTCAAGATACGACAAAAAATAAGAAAAGTTTGTAAATAAAAGTGTAAAAATGATCTTGAAGCGATCAAATTTGTAAAAATGGTTAAGTTAATATTTTTCTCAGGTCCCCCGTGACATAGCGCTCAGAAAGAAAAAAAGATTCATTATGCTACGAGGTTCCTGGATTTTTGTAGAGGCAAAAAAGGTAAAAATATTCGTACAAAAATGGTTTTACAAATATAATAAAAACAGCATTTTTAATATCTCCTCAGTGGTAGCACATAGCAAATAGTGTTTATTTAACTACCGCCGAGGAGATGTACAAGTAAAAAATAGGCATTTGCAACATTTAATAAATTGTTATTTCTTAGTAAATTGTACATAGGAAAATTTGAACATCGTTCCGCTCGGCAGAGGTAGGTGCGCGATGTGGTACCGATGCTTTTCGGAGTCTGAGTTTTCAGGCCGTTTTGGCCGAAACGGGGACAAAATGAACAGTGGCGGGGAGTGAGGATTTCGCCAGTGGCGTGGAGTAGGCACATTTTATAAATGTAAACAAATTTTTATAAGAATAAATAATGTGGCCAACAACGTCCGTTACAGTATGCTTTCTGGCTTTTATAATAAGAAGGGGAAATAAGATTATTTTTTAATGAAGTAGCAAGTAACCATTTAATTTTGGGCAAATTGAAATCACCAATTATCATTGTTGGATAAACTGTGAAATGCAATTTGAATAATTAAAATACAGATCCTGTTATGTATCTATGTGAATAATTTTTAACGGTTTTACACTAGGAGAAATATAGAAAACGCAAATAAAAATGAGTGAGGTGGGATGAGAATTTGACTTGATCATAAGCCACAAATCTTCGTTGTCAATCTCCCACTAGGTTTTTCTTTACAAAAAGTTTTTTAGAAACGGCGGTTAGAACTCCACCATCTTCTTTAGACACAAATTTGGTGGACTCGCGATCTCTTCAAAATTATTATCATCAAACAGTTCTTCACTAAACAGTGTTGAGTTCCATCTTGTTTTGAAAAAAAAAACAAATTATTGCATTATTATCATTTAAAATTTAATTGCGTACACTTGTGGTCTTCGTGCAAATACCCCTCACATAACGATAAAACATTTTGAATGAATTGACAGTAAGTAAGTAACTCGCCATCTTTTACAGTGTGATTAGACTCCATAATCAATAGTGAGAGAGGTCCCTTAATAAAGCAGCCTTGTAGGCCGAACAATCCTTGTCTCCAGTGGGGTGGACACGGAAAGCTGTGGACTTTTCGAAACGGGCGCATGTGGCACAAATGGGTGATGCGGCAGCAACGGGGCAGGTCTCGCACGCATATCTTTCGATACCGCAGTGGGAACATCTCTTTGTTTCTTTACAGAATTTATGGAAATGTCCAACCATTTAATAATAATAATAATAATAAAAACGTTTATTTGACAATAATTTTTTACATGTTTGCATATAGTTTGTACACATACATTTAGATGATTATATTGTCAAAAGGGCAACTGCTCAGCTGTACATTCCGGATTTCTCCGGGAATGTAGCTGGTTTTCAGCAGTGCCTTTAATATAATGTGTTATAAATCGATAAATACAAATTTCTTTAAAATAAAATAAAATGTAAATTCAGGATTAAATTTACATAAAATACATAGATAAAAATAAAAAAAAATAATAATCACAAGTAGGTGTCCCTTTCATTTTAAATTCGATCAATTATGATGTTGTGCGGTTGACTGTGCTGTCAGCAACCATTCGCTGCAGAGCTTCTTAAAGCACTGCAACGATGTTGTTGTTCGAATAGGCAGTGGTATTTTATTCCAAAGTTTTGACGATGAGTAGCTAAAACTACCCTCAAAAACAGCAGTTTTATGTTTGGGGAGAACAAGTAAATGGTCTCTTTGGCGTGTACTATGTGCATGTGAGTCACGGGACCACTGCAGTCTGTCAAACAGATAGGAAGGAACCTTTGAATTCATCAAGTTGAACAGTTGACACATTTGATGTAACTTCCTTCTGTTCGACATATTAGACACACGGTAAGCCCTACAAAGCCACGCACACCGCAAACGGTCCAGTCCACAAATACCTTTCCTTGTTGCACAAGCGCATGACGAATGTTGGTGGGCACTGAGTACATTCAGTGGCACGAGACGGTCAAAACGGTCCGGTTTGAGCTCTAGCCATATGACTCAGTTTGCACTTGGAAACACAAGTTTTAACTTCATCAGCTTCAGATATTCCGGAGAGTGCCTTCTCCAGAAAGTTCACATCCGACAGTTAACAGGCCACGTTAATTTTAGAGCCCTCTTTCGAAGATCTGTGCAAAGGTGAATGAGATGAAAAATAAAATGAGAAAGGAGGAACGCTCAGTTATAGAGATAAGCATAGATCTGATTCGTAATGAGCTCGCAAACCTGGCTATTGCCTGTGCCCGCCAACGCGAGAGCTGGCGCCTTTGCCGAGATTATTAAATCACTGAAGGGATTATCGGAAAATATAGACTTTTAATTATTTAACTTCCCACTATGGCCCAAGTTATTGAAAAAGTGTTAGGTAAAAAAACATATGCGGGTGCAGCTGCCGGAGGGCTTCACAGTGGTTCCATCTTATTCGAGAGACAGGAGCGTGAGCTGCCTCCCCTGAGGACCACTATTCTATTCTACCCAATTGAACCTGAAGGTAAAACGTCTGAGGAGATCCGGAAGGTGCTCACATCTAATCTGGATCCCTAAATCAATGGTTTTTAAGTAGTAAGGACACACAAGGTCATGGTTGGAGGCTTTCTTCTGCAAAATGACAGCCCGAGGGGTAAGAAAACATTCTTAAAGCGGCGGAGAAACTAACCCTTAAAGGCTTAAACATGTTCAACCCACAGGGATGAATACATAAGATTGTAAATTATGGTTATTCAGGTTCAATACATTTGGCAAGGAAAAACACCTGGTATCATTAGTCCAGGGGCGGTATTCGAAGTAAGCAGCTCTCTTGGGGCGGGTGTTCTGGTTAAAACTTCGTTGATCAGCCCCCTCCTTCTCGAAGGACTGTCGAATGAATACCAAGCCTGTGTTTCTTTTCAATTTGGCGATACTGAGATCATCGTGATATAAGTATATTTTAAATATGGTAATTTAGTTGAACCGCATATTTTGAGCCTCACGCTTACCTTGCATAAATTAAAAGGCCGAAATATCATTATTGGAGGTGACTCAATGCGCCAATGGAGGTGACTCAATGCGCAATGAAGGGGACCTACAAGAGGGCCTGGTAATGGTTAGGCGGATTGTATGCTCGCCTGAAGAAGCGGCTGCACTTCAGGCCCATTTTACGGCTTCCCGTGGCGCTTATCGTTGGAAGTCCTCTCAGCAAAACGAACTGCATGGCATGGTTGGGTAGATGAAGTGGGTAACAGGTAAGAAACCTGTCACGGCTTCCACCTAAAGTCCTCTCCCAGGGGGACGGCGTACCACCATTAAGTCGAACAGAGGTTGAAATCATAATTAAGGGCTTGGATCTGAAGAAGGCACCGGGATTTGACAGATTGAACGGAATAATAGCGAAGAATGATTGGTTCCATACTAAAGAGGAGTTTTATCAAGTTTTTGCTGAAACGTGCTTGCGTAGAAGGGTATTTCTCACAGAATGGAAGAAAGGCATGCTCCGGATTATACCAAAGAGGAACAACAAGCCGAGAACAGATATCAGAGCCTACGGACCCATCTCTTTACATCCAATCTTAGGTAAAATACTGGAAAAAATCATCAAACATGAGGCTCCACCTCACCCTGTCTCCGCTCTGCGACCGCCAATTCGGCTTCGTCTAAGTCCACTGACCACACCATTAAGTATACGCTTGAATCGGTGAGGGTTTATACTAAGAAGTATGTAACTGGAATCTTTTTGGACATCTCGGGTGCCTTCGATCATGCGTGGTGGCCGATGATTTTAACTAAGTGGAAAAGTCGTAAATGCCCGCCTTTACTGTTCAAAATTGTAAGTGATTATTGATAGGTTATTGTGATATATGTTTTCATTATATGTGACGTTAACATGGGCTGTCGGTCCGAGGGTAAGTCCTCGGACCTGACCTGTGGAACATTCTTTTTGACGACTCCTCTAGGTTACCCTTGCCTGAAAGATGAATAGCGGTTGACTACGCAGATGATACATTTTTTTGGTCTCAGGGGACAGCGGAAAGGAAGTGGAGAGTAAAACAGAAGAGGGTGTGCGTGAAATTCTTGAATGGGATAAAAGAAACAGGCTTAACTTCGCTCCCAATAAAACCGTGGGACTCTTGATTAAGGGTATGCTAATTCGTGCCAGAAACCCTTCCATCAGAATAGGAGGCTCCACTATTCGATTCGTTGGAAGCACCAGGTGTTTAGGTGTCACTTAAGATAAATTCTCTTCTTTCTTAGCGCCTTTCGGTCGGTCAGGCTCTCGGGACAGCCTGACGTGTTTTTTGTTGGTCTCGCTATCCTTCCCTAATTTATAGGGATATTTAATATTATCCACCGTTAAAAGTGTACATAAATGTTCCTTATTGTGTGTAAGTTGCGTGTGTGCACTCATAATAATTTTACCATGACAGGTGTGGAAGTATAAAGATTTTAAAGAATAATCAATAATATTATTATCCCAAGGGTGTAAATGCAGTGTCAGTGAGTCCAAGTCTGGCATGTTTCCGGATATCCCAGCGGTCGTCTCAGTAATCTCCCGTGCCCCTTACCCCGCACCAAAACTTCAACCCCCGCAGCCGCCTCCATTCTCGCCTTCGCCGGCGCCGTTAACGACATCTGTGGGCCATACAGCCTTTCCGTTTTTCGATCACTGAATCGCCCAAGACCATCGCCTTTACAAGATGACATGTACAAGAGAATCATCTGGCGATTCCTGCACCCCCGCGTCCCTACGCCCTTGGAAGGACGAAATCCAACTGAAGCCGCGCCCTTTGTCTTCTGTCGATATGCAGTAATACTTTCAACAGTGAAATGACGTATATCTTAACGCGAGGTACCTTTTCACACTCACATAAAATAAAATACGGTGACATTTATGAAATCTATGTGCTGCCAAGGTCTGTTATCTATGTGAGGATATTGTGTCAGCGCTTTATCAGCAGCAGACACATACCTGAACGGATGACGAACCTCGTGTTGGCGCTGTTGGTGGACGCGGTGGACTCTCTCGCTGTAGCAACTGGTCCAGTTTCTTCACCACCTAGGGTTCTTGCTGCAGTCTCCATCTTCTATCTTGTGCCACTTGTTCCTGTACTTCATTTTACTTAACTTAGCTTCTTCTTTTTGTAATATTTATAACTAACTAACTAACCATCACGCCGTTTCCCTGCAGGGGTAGGCAGAGAGGACGGACCGCCAAACAACTCGGTCTTGGCACACACTCCTTGCCTCATTCACATTCATACATCGTCTCATACATACTCTTCTATTGTTCTGACTCTTGACATGGCCCGACTCAAGTATCTGATTCACTTGGTCATGCCATGTCTTCCTCGGGCGTCCCCGACTTCTGCTACCATTCACATTTGCATCGTATATTCTCCTTACACTCCTTTCTTCGCTCATTCGCTCTACATGCCCAAACCATCTAAGCGTCCCTTTCTTGATCTCACTCATTACGCTTACATCAGCCTTGCACTCTTTGCGGATCTCCACATTCCTCACACGATCATACATGGTTTTACCACACACACGCCTCAGAGATCTCATTTCAACAGCATTCAATCTACTTTCATCCTTTCTTTGCCATTTCCATGCCTCACTTCCATGCATCAGGGTAGGCACCAGCACTCCATTGTGGACTGCTAACTTCGCTTCTTTGGACAATTTTTTGTTAGCGCCAACTGCGTTCAGTCCTCTATTAATGGAGTTACCTGCATTTACTCTTCTTTCAATATCTCTGTCAGCCTTCCCATCTCTCGTTAACATGCTTCCTAAATAGACAAACTCATCCACCTGCTCCAAGTATTCCTTATTCACAGCTATATTCCACACTGTTTTCGTACTCTCTCTTTCAAACACCATTACTTTAGACTTACTTACATTCATCATTAACTCATTCTTCATGAATACTTCGTTCATCCTAGACACGAGAGACTGCAGATCATCCATACTATTAGCAATCAGCACCGCGTCATCAGCATACAAGAGACAACATACTTTCAAATTACTCAAATTCGCGCCCAATCCCACCTCTTTCAATTCTTGCATACAATTATCCATGTTTAGATTGAATAAACATGGTGACATTACGCAGCCTTGTTTAACACCTTTTGTGATATCAAACCACCCCGTAAAATCACCGTTCACCGTAACACATGCAACGCTTCCCTCATACAGAGACGCAATTGCCTGAGTCAGATTCGTATTCACTCCATACTTGGACAACACCTTCCATAGCTTTTTCCTGTCGACTCGGTCGTATGCTTTTTGTAGATCTACAAAGGCACAGAAAAGTTTCTGGTTTTTTGCCAGAAACTTCTCGGTGAGCATACGCAATGAGAAGATCTGGTCCATGCACCCCCTTCCACTCATAAAAGCACCTTGCACATCCCATATTTTATCCTTTGTTTCCTTTCTTACCCTTTCAATTAAAATTCTACCATACAGCTTGCCAACTGAACTAAGCAGGCTAATAGCCCTATGATTTCCACATTCCATACGTGACCCTTTACCTTTTTATAATGGCATGATCGCTACCCTTCTCCAATCTAAAGGCGTGTAAGCCTCCTTTAAACATTGGTTAAAAAGATTGCACAACCATGTGAGAATTATACGGCTACCTCCTTTAAAATATTCAGCAGCAATATTGTCGAAACCGACAGCCTTACCATTCTTCATACACTTAATTGATCTTTCTATCTCATCCATGCTAATTTCGGTAACATTCAGTACATCATCATTCATATCTGAATCGCCGCTGGAATCCCTGTCACTCACTTCGCTTTCGAAGACTTCCTCGAAATACTTCATCCATCTCTCTTTTATTTTTTCCTCATTCGTCAACATTTTTCCATCTTTCGATTTTATTTTTTATTTTTTTTTATTTTTTTTTTATTTTTTTTTATTTATTAAAAGTATACAATACAGAATATAGTATATTATATAAAGCATTGTACTCCCAGGAGTTAATAAACTCATTGCGGGAATGATACGCATTACATGAAACATATAGTTGTATGTATTAAATGGACATATGATGGGACATACACAACATTATTATTTCAGATAGTCATTAATAAGTTGAAGTTTGAGCATGTTAGTTTGGGTCTTTTTACATTGACTTGCACATTTGATCTCGTTGGGTAGTTGATTATATTTTGTGTGAGCTATGTATTCTAGGGATCTTAGTCCATATTTTGTTGATTTGATTTTTGGTATATGAAGTTTGTTGTGATTTCTTGTGTTGTGTTGGTGTACGTCGCAATTGTAATAGAGTGTAGTGTTGGAATGTGCCGAGTGTTGAATTACTTGTAATATAGTTTTCGTTATTTCAAAAGTGGGAATGGTATTAAAAGGAAGTATTTGGGTGTTTCTGTAGTTGTCTTTGACATGTGTGTCCCGAGGTAGACTGAAAATATTTCGCAGGGCTCTATTTTGGACGACTTGGACTTCTGAAATAATTTTTTTTGTAGCAAATCCCCAGATTCCGGCGAGATATATTAGATGTGAGTGAATCATAGCATGGTAAATCGATTTTAATAGAGAGGGAGGAAGTAACCCGCGAAGTCTATATAAAACACCAGTTATAGGAGTAATTTTGGATAGAACATGTTTAAATTGGTGATTCCATGTGAGTTGTGAATCAATGAAAAGGCCAAGATATTTTGTAACATCAACCCTTTCAAGGCGGTTATTATCAAGACTTATATTAAGACTTACATTTTTTTTATTTGCAAACAGTATGTAATGTGTTTTTTTTTATGTTTAGGCTAAGTTTGTTTAATCGCAGCCAGTTTGCCAGGCAAGCTATATCCCTTTCCATTTCCTTTTCAAGTTCGTTTAAATCATTATTGTGATAAAGAATCACTGTGTCATCTGCATAGAGTTGTATTGTACCCTTAAGTCCCCATTTAGCAATATCATTTATGTATATTAAAAATAGCAATGGTCCAAGTACGGAGCCCTGAGGCCCGCCACATTTTATCGTTCCCATGCTGCTTGTCCCTTTTCCAACAAAGGTCTGACAGTGTCGGTTAGAGAGGTAGCTACACAGTAACTTCAGGGGAGTGCCTACTATGCCTAGGTGTTCTAGCTTCTTTAGTAGTATCCCATGGTCAACCGTATCGAATGCCTTTTTTAAATCTATAAATAAGCCTGCAGCATGCTTACCCTGGTCTATATGCTTTTGGAGGGCGTATACAAAATCGAAGGCAGCACATTTTGTGTTAGATTGGTTTCTGAATCCATACTGTTGGGATGCGAGTAAATTGTTTGATAAGAGATATTTAGTGAGCCTAAGCTTAATAACCTTTTCAAAAACTTTAGAGACGACAGATAGGATGGATATAGGACGATAATTGGAAGGATTTTTTTTGCAATCATCTTTGTAAATCGGAATTATTTTTGCTATCTTTAGTTGATCTGGGAAGATTCCACTATCCAGGGATTGATTAATAAGAAAAACAAGGTGGTCAGCTAATATATCTTTGCAAAAGTTCAGGTACACTGGTGTAATTCCATCTAAACCTGGAGATGCATTAGACTTTAGTTGAGAGATGATACTGAGAACTTCTGTTTTATTTGTTTTGGCCATGTATAAGGACTGGATTGCTTTTTGATCCGTGTTTATAGTGATAGAATCATCTGGATATGATGCAATTGTGGCTGCTAAGTTTTCCCCAACTGATATAAAGAAGTTGTTAAAAGTTGAAGCTATCTGTGTTAGGCATGTTATTTCTTCATTCTTAATGAGAAGACATTCAATTTCATCTTTCTGGGGTGTCGAGCTATTTGTTAGAATTGCATTTATTATTTTCCATGTCTGTCGCGGATTACGCAGGTTTTCTTTAAATATATAGTATTTGGTTTTAGCATATCTTCTATAGTTGGTAACTTGATTTCTTGTTTTATTTCTCAGTGCTGTGAATATATCACTTTGCTGATTTTTTTTCCAGAGTTTAAACGCATTGTTGCGCTGTTTGATAAGTGCATTTAATTTTGCATCAAACCATGGAGTATTACCCCTTCGTTGGTCTCCTATGCGTAACTCAGATTTATGTTGGGATGATTTTATTGCTGTTTTGATGTATTCATTAAAATTATTATAGTTTTCATTGGCATTACTGGTGGTTTCGTGTGGAAAATTGTGGGATTCTAAATATGTTTTTAACATGTTTTTATCGGTTTTGGTGTTGTTTGAAAAAGAATGTATTCTATTATTAGTGTGATGTTTCAAGCTGTTTTGGTAATCTAATATCAAAATGTTATGATCACTTAGGTAGGCATCTATATTTGCAGTAGTTGAGGAAATATTTTGTCTGTTTGAGATGATATGGTCTATTAGAGAAGTAGAGGTATCTGTTACTCGTGTAGGATAGGATGTGTTACATATCACTATTATATTTTATCACTTTCATGCTTCCGTTTTCTGGGCCACACCGGGACCTTTTGACTTCCTTCCAAAACAACTTAATATTTTCTTGGAAATGGTTTGTCATTTTCATTCCTTCTTCCTCTTCCGGGCGTTTCTTTCGTTCTTTCACTCCAACTCTTACTTTTTTCTTACATTCCTTATATACTTCTTTCGCTCGATCCTTCTCTTCACTGGAAGCACTTCCAGCCGCAATCAGACATAACCATGCTTTCTTCTTCTCTGAGACCAGTGCTTTAATCTCATCATCCCACCATGCATCACCTTTCTTCCTACCTTGCGTACTTATACCACAAACCTCTCTAGCAGATTCACAAAGACTCACTTTTATGTGGTTCCATGTTTCGTCTATGCTTAGGCCGTCCATTTTCTTCTCATTCAATCTCATCTCTGCACAATTCACATACTTACTTCTCACATTATCGTTTTGCAGTTTTTCTATTTTGACTATTGTTGAAGTTAGTACCGTTTTCACTTTAGAGCGCCAACCGCGAAAGAGGTTTACTCTCGATACCACCAAAAAGTGGTCAGTTTCAACCTCAGCCCCTCTGAAAACTCTCGTGTCCTCGGTAACGGCTCTCAACCTAGAGTCAATTACTACAAAATCGATAATTGACCTCTCATTTCCTCTTTCCCACGTATATTGGTGGATACCTTTATGATCGAAAAAAGTATTGGACATGAACAGGTTCCACTCTTAACATACTTCAAGTATTCTGTTCCCGTTGTCATTCGTTCTTTTATCCCCAAACATACCTAAGGCCGATTCAAATCCGTCACGTCTAATTCCTACCCACCCATTCAAATCGCCTGCCATTATAATCCTTTCATTAATATTTTTCTGTCTCATTACATCATTCACACCAGTCCAAAAATCATCTTTCTCTTCGTCACTCTCTGAATTGACAGGGGCATAACAAACAACAAGAAACACCCTTGTCAACCCGATTTTGAACCTGATCCACATTATTCTCGGACTTACACATTCATACTGCAACATACATTCAATCATTCTGGGAGACAGTAATGCTGCAACACCCTGACACGCCCTCTCCGTATCTGGTCTCGCAGACCAAATGACGAGCCTATCATTATGCTGCATTGTACCGCTCCCTTTTTTCATACTCTCTGTTACACAAAGTATGTCCAAACATTTGCTAACCATTGTGTCACACAATTCATTCATCTTTCTTTCCATACCTCCTCTAATATTCCACGTACCAATTCGACATTGTTCGAGTTCCTTCCTCCTCTTTGTGCCACCGAATTTTTTGTAATACCTGCATCAACTGTAAAGCACCCCCGAGGTGATCTCTCACAAAAGCGGCGCTATATAAATTATCCAAGAATAAATAAATAAAGAGCGTTTCAAGCAGGGCCAAGGCCCTATTCTTGTAATTGAGAAGGCTTTCAACGGCTGAGTGGGGATTGCGAACTCCGGCACTTCGCCTCCTATATAGGGGTGTGTACGTGGCGCATGTCTCGTGTGCCGCCTCTGTGTGGGAGCACCGGCTGGATAATGCATTTATCCACTTGGCCTTCAGGCGGGTCCAACGGACTCTCCTGTTGGCGCTTTCGGGCGCAAATATGACTGTGGCTAATGATGCGTTGCCGGTTCTGACCGGTACACCGCCGATTGACTTGGAAATTAGGGAAGTTTTGAAAAAAGGCATTTACAAGAGATGGAGGCGCTGTCCACCTGGGAGCCAAACTACACCGGGCGGAGCCCGAACATTTAACGCTGAGTATATGGCAAGAGCGATGGGATAGGTCGACGAAGGGAAGATTGACTTTCTCTTTCTTCCCTTCAGTGAAAAGCGGAATGAAAGGGGAGCACATAAAACTGGATCAATACATAACGCAATTGGTCATGGAGAGCTATATAGTTTTACCTTGTCTCCGCATCCGAACTGTTCATGTGGTGACACTAATCAGACAGCCGAGCACATTCTGTGGCACTACGAGTTGCCCGATTGCTTTGTATTTTTTTGCGATTAAATCGAACATGGTCACCTTGCAGTAGATGTTCCTTTTGCAAAAAACATCCGATGCGTAAGCGCCGTCTGAGACAGCGAAGCAAGCAAGCTGAATGATCCGTGTTGGAAGTATTTAGTTGGCAAATAACAAGAGATTCATTTAGATAATAGAGATAAATTTCACTCTTACTATTTCGCGATGGTTATTATTTAAAATTCACTTGAGCAATCTCAAATTCATTTCACAATTAATGCAGTGGATACTTGGGTAAATCTCGCAACTGTTTCGGATTGTATTGTTCACCGATAAAAATTTTAACGGGTCACTTTTACTATTACACAATAAATCAATAAAAATATTCATGTGAAATAATTAACGCCGCCTGTGTCGTCGGCATGAACATAATGTTTTACAATGCAGAGCCCTAATATCGACCCTTGTGATACCTGCGCATGCAAACATCGTCAAAGAAGAAGTTAGCAAAATTATTAGATACTATACTAATTGTTCAACCGACTAATTTTTCTATAAATATTTTGAGTTTACTTGGTCAGAGTTACTCTTACTCTTTCTTCCTAACAATCTGTTAATTTCATCAAACGTTTACTTTGAGTCAGTAAAATGATTCCTTAATTTTGTATTGACGAATTTTAATTGTAATTCATTTTGAAACTTTGTTTCGCGAACATTTATGTTCTTTTAAAAAAATATGGATTTTTCATCATTTGCAAATTGTGTCTTTTAATTTTATTTTTGATAGTAAATGATCTTTCATCTATTCATTTATGTCTAGTTTATAAGATTTTACTACAGAATTTTTTCAGAGATTTCATTAAATTTAGTTTTAATTTTCATATACAAACTACCACAATCTTTTTCTTGCAAAATAATGTTTTTATCTATAAATCGACAATTTTTTGAGGCTTGGTGATGATTTTATCGCATTTATCGATTTTTAGCAACGTGATGATTTCATCATTTGCTAAAAATTTATTTTCAATCGTGTTATTGAATATTGATTCCCGTTATAAAATGATCGGCAATTGTTGATTCAATTACATACAAAACAAATTATATTTATAAGATCTAAAATATAACTGCTCAAGCAGTTTGTCAGCGGGTCAGTTTAACATAATATATTATCAAAGCATACAAAAAGCGAGAAATCACAATATTTAAAATAGATACAGAAGAATTTAAATAAGAACTTAAATAATCACAAAAACAGAGCCATATATAAAAAAGAAACAATAGAATCACTTTTAACTTACTACAATACAAAATAATAAAATACAAAGACAGTCAGTTGTAACACAGGCAAATTACTCATATTATTATATATATATATATGCATAAGATTATAAACAATATCAGTATAAAAAAGCTTGATCTATTAACCATTTTTTAATTTTATTTTTTAATTCGGGGGTGCAATTTGATTGAATTTTTATGTCTATTGGAATCTTATTAAATATGGTAGGCACAAGATAAGAGAAAGTCCGTTGTCCGTATTTATTTATAATTTTCGGAATGGACATACCTTCATTTCTATTGAATCTTGTGTCATATTCATGATCTACTTTTTCTTTGTATATTGAATCTGACGTTATGTTTTGACATCAATTTGGTAGGCGGGAATGGGTACCGCCGCCCTGGGAACCATTTATTGGATGACCAACACCTCTGCCACAGGTCACCCCAAGTGGTTCGCTACGTTTGGTGACTTAGCAGGGGTGCCCGGGTTCATGGGTTAAGGTTTGCCCAGGTCTTGGTGGCGGGTGCGTCGGCCCACCTTCTGCGTGGCGGGCCGGTTGGGAGATGCTGGTTGAGGGAGACCCTTTACAACCGGTTACCGCTGTCCGGGCCGCTCGATAGTACAGGGGCCCGACCCTCAGGCTCACGACTAAGGGTGGGCTGCCCCATCAGCGAGTGAAAAAACCCTGCCACTGCTGTTGTGCCGGTTCGTGACCGGAGGGGACCCAGCAGCAGCGTTTGGGGCGCATTGGATGCCCTCTCCAGCCGGACTCTCCCAGCCTATCGCCTAGCACCGCAGTGAGTGGGCTGGAACCAAACGCTCATCACTCCTGGACAGCCTGAATCCCATATTCCTACCCACCCCTCATACCTTTCCATTCCAGACCTTCCTTTCACTTCGTACCCTTAAAAAAAAGAAAACAAAATTAAAATCATGAATACACATAAAAACAAACTTAACATCATTACAGCGGCGAGTAGCAGGCGTCCCCGGTGCGGGCAAAAACTGTTGGTAAATTTTGCCAACATTCGCGGTCTGCACACTAATTTAAATTCAGTTCATCACCATCTTTTGTCCCAACGTCCCAACCTTCTTTTCCTATCCAAAACTCAGATAGCCGAGCCGCCAGACTCCTTCTATCTGGACTGCCCGGGCTTTACCCTTGCAAGCAAGTTCCGATTCGAAGGAGGAGTCTGCCTCTATAGTCGAGCTGACGTCAACTGTGTACGACTATTGAGTCTGGAAAACTCCAGATTCGACGTAATGTGGGTGCGCGTCAATCTTGCCAGTACGGCAAGATTCTACGCATGTCTATACCGCTCCCCGAACCATAGCGAATCAGACACTTCCGAGCTCTTCAAACATTTAAGAGATACTATTGATGATCTCTTGCCCCGCTACCCTTCGGCCGAGTTTATTGTTCTGGGGGACTTCAATGTTCATAACGAACCATGGTTGAAGTTCTCTGGCCCAACGGACTCGGCTGGCCGACAGGCGGAATCCTTTGCCATTTGCTACGGATTAGAGCAACTGGTTCAGGAGCCTACAAGGGTTCCTGATGTCCAGACTCACCGTTCCAATCTGTTAGACCTATTCTTAACAACTGTGCCACACGGTTATAAGATTGACGTCACAGCGCCTCTGGAATCATCTGACCACTGCCTAGTGACGACATCAATCCCCGTTAGCCTCAGACCAACCAATGAGAGGCTGAGGAGAAAAGTGTGGCACTATAGGTCAGCAGATTGGTTCGGTATGCGGGCCCATTTCAATGCTTTTCCGTGGTCAGCTGTTTGTTTTCGGACTTCGGACCCTTCAAGATGTGCCCAGGAGATTGGTGAAGTCATCAAATCGGTGATGGATGGCTTCATACAATCGACTACTAAAGAAACTGGTGTGGGCTCAAAGCCGTAGTTCAGTCGACAATGCTCCGAAGCAGTTCGACGAAAAAACGCGGCTTACCGAGCCTACAATACATCTCGAACGCCCGAAAGCAGATCAACATACAACAAATCGGCAGAGGAATGCAAGAGAATCATTAATAGGTCAAAATTCGAACACGACCTGCAGATCAGCAAAAAGCTGGCTGCCTGCCCGCATGGCAGCAGAGCATTCTGGTCCCTTGCGGGCTCAATAGGTCGGAATTTTTGCAAACCCAGTTTGCCACTTCTTACCAGACCTGACGGCTCACTAGCAAACACCGCCACCGAAAAGGCTAACTTATTAGGGAAAATGTTTGCGGAAAACTCGACCCTTGATGACGGAGGTGCTGTTCCGCCGTCGGTTCCTCACTGCGGCTTCTATATGAAAAAGCTGAGGATCCGGCATCGGGATGTACTCCACGTTATACGGGGGCTCGATGTTAACAAAGCTAGTGGACCTGATGGAATACCTGCCCTGATATTGCAGAGGTGTGCTGCGGAAATAGTTCCAGTTTTGACAAAGCTCTTCAAAATGTCCCTGAAGTGTGGCACTGTGCACTCTGGTTGGAAAAAAGCGGTCATTCACCCTATTCCCAAGAAAGGTGACCGCTCCAACCCGGCCAACTACCGCCCCATAGCGATCACATCAGTTCTGTCCAAAGTGATGGAACGTGTGATCAACGACAAACTGCTCACATACCTCGAGAAGAACAAAATTATCAACGACCGTCAATACGGATTCCGGCGGAACCGCTCGTGCGGTGATCTTCTCGCGTATGTGTCGCATATTTGGGGGCGGTGCCTGGAACGTCACGGTGAGACCCAAACGGTCGCACTAGACATATCCAAGGCCTTTGACCGGGTCTGGCACCGAGGACTTGTCAACAAATTGCCTTCTTACGGACTTCCCGCATCCCTGTGTACGTGGATTGCTGACTTTTTAAGGGATAGGTCGATTCAGGCAGTTGCTGACGGTTTCACCTCATCCTCACACTCTATAAATGCTGGCGTCCCACAGGGATCGGTTCTGTCTCCGACTTTGTTTTTGTTGCACATCAATGACCTTTTGACATGTGCACCGATTCATTGCTACGCGGATGACAGTACAGTTCATGATAGCTTTTTGTTTGCAGAGAATGGACGGTTATCTCGAGAGTATTTCCTCCTGGAGTAAGAATAATCTCATCGAATTTAATGTTTCAAAGATCCAATCCTGTCTGATTACGTCTAAAAGGGATCTAAATGATAATCTAGTCTCCTTCAACGGAAGCAATCTTCCGAACAGGCCTTCCATTGATATGCTTGGTGTAACTATAAGTGACCAGCTCAGGTATGGGGGCTCCATCGAAGCCAGAGTAAAGCTGGCCTCTCAGAAGCTGGGCGTACTGTACAGGGCCCGCAGATACTTTAATAGTACACAACTGCTGACCCTGTACAAATCGCAAGTGCGCCCTACTGTCGAATTTGGCAGCCATCTCTGGTCCGGAGCCCCTAAATACCTGAAAAAAACCCTTGACTCTGTGCAAAAACGGGCGGTCCGTTTGATAGATTCCCCAATCTTAACAAACGGACTGCAATCTTTAGAGCACAGGCGTCAGGTAGGTATGCTGTCCTTGTTCTATCGGTATTACAATGGAAGATGCTCTGAGGAACTAGCGTCATTGATCCCTTCGGCACCGGTGCGTAGTCGGGATACACGCCAAACGCGTGCCCAACATTTGTACACGGTTGACACTTGTCACATGAGAACGGGTCGCTTCTACGATTCGTTCTTAAGTTCAACAGCTCGGCTGTGGAACGAACTGCCGGCCTGAAACTGTGTTTCCTCCCTCCTACAACATGGGACTCTTCAAGACCCATGTTCACTCCTTCCTCGCCACAAAAAGACCCTCCACACAGCATCCCCAAAGATGACATAGGCCTTGAGGGAAATTATTTTCTTCAGGGCCTCCTGTGTGGAGTTAATATTTAAAAAAAAAAATATAATTTTAAACCATAATATTCCTCGAACAGATAATAGTATATGTAGTAATGCAAAATTATGTGTTTTTTGTTTGAAAATTTTGTCGCCTATAAATGTTTCAGATGCTTTAAATAAATACCGCGAGTATAATACATCTTGGCCTTTCAAATAATCGAGTATTTTTTACATAAGTCTTTTTATAAGCCCAGAAAAAAATTATTTAAAAGGCCTATGAAAACTGCTTTAAAGTTCAAAATTTCCTACTTACGAACCCATTTTCGGTTATATATTACATTTAAATATTATATATTAATTATGCCTGAACATGCACAAAATAAAATAAAAGGCACTTTTTGGCCATGTTTTCTTCTTGCCTAAATCAAAACAGCTGGATGGTGTTAAGCGGGAATTTAAGCATTATCGCCATCTACGTAAGGAGTGTTATTGATGGCGGCTCGATTCAAAATATTACACGACATAGTGCATCGCCTTAATGATTTTGCTATGTAATTATTGATTGTAATGTGTTCATAAGCCTTGATTTATATTTCCTTGATTTAATATGTTGATATTAATGTTGCCTAGAAACAGTATCAGAAATAAAAAATAAAAAATATTATTTAGGAATCGTTGTTTATTGAGGTTGGGGTGTCTGCGTATTGCGGGATACATAAAAACAATACATTTATTTTTGGAATAACGTATTGAGTAAAACCTCAAATTGTAATATTTAATTACTGAAGAAAATGTTAGAAATTCTTAAATAAAATTTTGAAACAGAAAAATCAGAAAAAATGCGGTCGCATCTAGGACTTAACCCAGGACCCTTGCCTTGCCAGGGCGCCGCTCTATCAACTGTGCGAATGGGACCCTATCTCCTTCGTGTTAAAATTATTATATTTCGAATAAAAACTACCATCTTCATTTTCTCACGACGCATTTTTTTTCTTGGGATAAATCCTAGATGCAACAGGAACTATTTCTGATTTTTCTGTTTCTAATTTTCGTTTAAGAATCGCCTGTAGAAAAGTCGAAATATGTCGCACATTAAAATAAAATAGGATATATTTATCCAAGATACTATATAGATTGCATTTAGTTTGAGATGAATCTTGCGATCATACATAAAGATTGCAGCCAATAAAAGTTTTTTAAACCAATATATTAAAATAATATTTTTATGATTAACCAATAATAATATCTATAGGAATGACCAAGATAATGAGAAAAATAAGTAAATACTATAAAAATATGTTTTCTTTAGTTGATTCCTAGAGTGGAAGATTTGTATATAACCTTGTTTCGCGATTCAAAATTGATTTTTTTTTTGTATTTTTCATCTTTACTTAAACTTATTTTTAGAAGGAATCATAAATGTAGCCCAATTGGGGATGCCAAAGTCTCACTGGCTCCAGATGGTTGGGAGCAGTTGGGACTCTTGTATGGTATTCGCATTAAAAAATAATATATTATTACAGAAACAATAAAGTAAATGTTCCATATTCGCGAGCATTTTTGTAAAGCTTACAATTGTTTCAGTTACTTGTTCTGTGAATCAAGAAATGTACGTAATCTCATATTTTTCAGTAAACAACAATTTTTGCAATTCGGCTGTTTATCTTTGTTCCTGTAATCGCTGTAGGTATGTTTGAGACAGCTGCACTCGGGTGTTAAAATTCACCCCCCCCCCGTATATATTAAATTGTGAAACGGAAGGATTTTCACTGACTTGGTATTTCCATATCAAATTCTATTTAATGCATTTAATATTCCAGAATTACTTGCATTGATAAGATTTCGGATCCCACTATATAATACATAATGCAAATAAAAAAATAGATTTTGAGAGTAGCAAATCAACAATACTAGTTGTACGCGGATATGCGTCTGGTGACTTGGTCCGACTCTGTTAGATTCTCCATATTCGGTCTATATAAAGCGCGAAAGCGACCAAAGGTGACACAGTGCAATATAATAAAAGAAATAGTAAGACTAGTTTGGCGAATACCAGTATACGTTAGATTTTATCTGTGCGGGTGTTTTACAATTAGCTATTAAAATAATTCAATGCATAAATCGACTATGCGCTTCGTGAGAGTATTTGTATTGCTATTTTTCATTTCTTTCTGCTCGTTATTATGGTACTTGTCTTCCGCTAGGTCGGCTCATCGAGATGTGGTGTTGACTGAGACAGTAGTGGGTGAAGGAGAAAAATTGAAAAGAATTTTGTTGTGGAATTCTTTTTTTCGATGGAAGGACTTTCGTTTCGGTTTCGGGAGGGATCCCTTTTTCTTACACAAGTGCGAATACACCGAGTGCTTTGTGACAGATAACAGAAGTTTGACTTCTTTGGAAGATTTCGACGCTGTCGTTTTCCATGGGGCACAGTTTTATCCGAATACAGACGGGGATTATCCAGCGGTGCGATCTCCTCATCAGCTCTATGTGTATTACTCACTGGAGAGTCCGCACATATTCCCTGCTAGTAATAAACACAATGGGAGGTTCAACACCACCATCACCTACCGCTTGGATTCTGACGTTCACTTCCCATACTTTAACATCTTAGATATGGAAGGGAAGGTCATGGCACCAGCTTGGCGACCGCAGTGGAAGGAGCCAACATTCGACCCACTCATTATGACAGAAATGGAAGAAAAATACAAAATCAAGAAAAAACCTGTCGCCTGGTTTGTCTCGAGATGCGTCTCACCAAACAAAAGAAAGGAACTAGTTGATAAAATTAAAGAACACATCAATGTCGACATCTACGGGAAGTGTGGAAACTTAACATGCTCCCGCAATAATGAAACTGAATGTTTCGAAATCTTGAAGAGCGACTATTTCTTTTACATATCTTTTGAGAATTCCAATTGCATCGACTACGTTACTGAAAAGTTCTTCAACGCACTAGAAAACGATGTAATACCCATAGTTTTCAACGGCGCCGACATGAAGACCATTGCTCCACCATATTCGTACATAGACGCCTCGGAGATGACCCCTCCTGAACTGGCAGAGCGAATGAAGTTCTTAATGAGCAATCCAAAAGAGTATGCTAAATACTTCTGGTGGAAAAAGTTCTATCGATTGCAGTTCGGAAGTGCAGTGAATCCATTTTGTAGTTTGTGTAAATTATTACATGACAAGCAACGAAAGCCAAAGACTTATTATAATTTTGAGGATTGGTTTCGAGGGACGCCGGGATATCCGATGTGCCGGTCGACTTAATACTATTGCTTAGCAGTATACTAAAATATTTTAAATTTGTTTCGAATTATTTAAAGAGGAAATCTTATGAAGAAACTTCTCCAGAAGATTGTAATTATTAACCATTAGCGTTAGCAAAATAAATGCTAACTTGATGAGCGTTTTTTTATTAATGTAGTCTCACGCGAGAGCTCATAATATAATAACCGCGAGAAAGATTGTGGTGAATCAATTTTGTGGTCTGTGTAAATAATTACATAACAAGTAACGAAAGCCAAAGACGTATGATAACTTCGTGGATTGGTTACGAGGGCCGCCTGGATTGGCAACGTGCCGGTTACTTGGTGAAATATTAAAATAATGTCTGTTAGAAATAAGAAATTAGTAACAAATAGCACTAAAAGTACTAAAATCTTGGTGGTGTGACATTATCTTAATATTTAAAAATCACGCGTCACCGTGTTCGTACACGCTTATCTCCGAAACCGCTGAACCGATTTCAATGAAAGTTTGTAAATGTGTATGGTTGGTTCCAGCTTGAAAGATAGAATAGTTTTGGACCCGAGAATATCTAAAAACACTAAATAATCTTGTCGGCCTTATTATGATAAAGATTATTGATTCAGCATACATCTGACTCTGAGTATAAAAGGAAAGTTACACATGAGCACAATACTATGTTAAAAAATGAAGGCGTGCTTGTACCAACATATACTGAATACAGATATCGAACCCTGGAGTATAACGTGGAATATGTTACAACATATTACAACATATTCAACATTTCATTGATTCAGATATATACTGAAAACATTGCTCCTATACATACGAGTATACACACTATATTAGGCGATTATATCAGTCTGTAGTTTTTATTCAATGTAGAAAGTAGATATAGTTTCATTAGACGTGTCAATAATGATAATTTGCATAAATTTCAATATTATGTATACTTGCATTTACATTATAATTGAACACACTGTTAAAAAAACTTAATACGCTCATTACTCATTACGCAGCTAATAGAGATAGTATGTGTATCCTTAAGCCTTAGGGGATGGAGTAGGAGCAATCAAAATTCTGAAATTAAAACAAGGATTTCAATACAAACTTAACCGGTTCTTAACGAATAAATTTATAAATTAAATGAACAACAACTTAACGAATAAATTTGTCATTTTTCTTTGATGAGTTTTGCATAAAAAAGCAACTAGATTATCCTAAAAATAAGCTTAGAAGCTAAACCACTTTTTGGAGCTGATGACCTCGATTTAGAGCTAAATCTAGCTCTAAAGGAGTTGAATTGGCAACAATGAACATTCAAGAAGAGTATAAAGAACTTTCTTTCCGGTGTTAGGAAACTTGAAAAAACGTGAGAACGAGCCAAAGGAATCGGGTAGTTTATTGGCTATAAAATGGCAAGATAAAAGAGTCATGCATATCTTGAAAAGTGCACAATGACGCCATGCAATGGGAAAAGTTACTTTATTTTTACTTTTAAACATAAGAACCTATTATGAAATCGTATTGTGTTATAAGTTACAATAAGCACATGAGCTTTGTCGATATATCTGAAGTGATAATCTGCTATACCCATAAATTGATATCTTGGGCATGACCAATTACGTTCATTAGAAACACATATTGGTATTGCTCTGATTAAATATTTTATGTTCTCAAATAAATTTGCTTGCATTCTTCAGAACGTCACCATAACCTCATTTACTGTAGATTCAGCCGCACCAATTTGTTCATGAACTCACCTGTGGTATTGAAAAAATATTGTTTAAACGGCACAATTATAACGACTTAGACACTTATTTGGTAATTTCATAAAAAAATATTCATTATATTTAAATGAGACACGAAGCGAAAAAAATGGTTCCACTTTTTTCCTCAAATTAGTCAAATTTGACATCCAAAACTCTCAACGCTCTAACACCAAATGTTCAGAAACTACCGAATCCGTTCCCCGCGCGCTGCTACTCGTGTGATAATAGTGGAACACGCTTCGAGGAGATATTAATACGCTATAGCGCCTCTATGGGTTTTCACAGATCTGCGCTTGTAAATTAATCCTACCTAATGTTCATAGTGTTTAAAATTATGTTGCTTATGTTTATAAAATAATAACACCATAACAATAACCCTACACATTGTTATGTAAGTTCATACTCAATTTATTATGCTATGTAATTAAAATATTTTATAATGCTACTGAACAACAAAACCCATAACATGTATATGTAAAAGCCTTCTAGGCGTTAATAAAATAAAATAAAAATAAAATAAAATAAAAATAAAATTATTAGCTTTTAAAATGTTTTACTACTGAACTTGTTTTCGTTTTATTTACGTATAAAATTTAGAATAATTGATTGGTTTGTCTTAGAACATATTCGTGTTTTTTTTTTTATTTTTTTTTTTTTACAGTGAATGCCCACAAGAGTCCCAACTGCTCCCGTCTGGAGCCAGTGAGACTATGGCATCCCCGATTGGGGGATGTTGTGAGGCTGAAGGTAAGTAGGGAAGGGAAAGAGGAAGGTGGGGAAGTACCTGGCTATTCAGATCTAGTCACTAAACACGGCTAAAGCCATTTGGAGCAACGTTTCAATTCTGAATGGTGGTCTTACACCAGGGCGATACTGGTAGTATCTTCCACTCTGGAACGTGCCGCAAATATACTATATTTTATTCATAAACACTATTATTAATAAACACTATTATCTAACCCAGTAATTCCCTACGGGGGTGGTACAGCTCCCTGGGGGCGTTGGAAGGATCCAAAAGATAATTAGCAAAAAAAAAACTTTTATTAATGATTTCAAAGACGCCCGTAGGCATGCCATTACAAGAATTTTGTATTTGAACCGTTCAATTAGTGATTAGGTATTATTGATGGATTAATAATATTTTTTTAAATTTTGAATTTTTTTTTTTAATTCTTTTTAATTTAGAAAGTAACATTGCTCGTAATAGAATGTTTAAAATCCACCCACTTCCATCTTTATAAGTGAAAAATGTACCTCGTGAAATGATTTAGGACTAAACTAGTAGAGGATCGAACCTGCAACGCCTGAAACTATCACGCCTCCAATCAGTTGTGCTGTCATAATTCTTTTATTTGAAAGGGGAGTGTATGGGGGGAGGCGTAGCAGCCAGACAGGTAAGGTTAGGAACCTCTGGTGTAATCATATCGCATACTGAACTTATAAACTACATATGATAAATGTTTGCGAAATTTGTGCATTTTCACTTTTCAACGGAATGTTTCACTGCGCGTTGCGAAGAGCAAAGTTACTGGTTTCTATCTACATCACGTAAATATTTACAGAGAAACTTTACTCCATTGACGTTACTCCGATATATTTACCTGCTGATAATGAGTATCTAAGCATCTTAGCACTTTGCAGGGCCGCACTGTTTTTCGTTTCATACTGCTAGACGGAAAAAAATCACTTTGGAATTCTTGAAAAATGACGTCATGGGGGTATTAACAGATAGTTAGTGTGACAAATGCTTTTGTAATTGGGGTAATTAATGCATGAGTTGACTCATACCAGAGCCCCAAAGTTAGGTAAATGAATTAATGAATTATCAGTTGCTTTTATTCGCACCTTGTCGCGCGAGCTGTAAGGTTGTTTGTGTGTTTAAAGTATTTTGTTTTGGTTTTTAAAAAAATGGAGGCTACTTTGGAAGGTATGTAGTATGTTATAATTATAAAATTTTAACATAAAACATTATAGTTTTATTTTTTAATAATGTTTAACTTGTGTATTTTTTTGTGGTTTAAAATATTTAATTTCTAACTTCTCGAGAATTTATTTCGGATAAAGTATCAATAAGGTGCCATGATTTTTTTTGTAGATTTAACAAATAGACTTAGATATTTTGACTATATGATATTTTGGTCGAAATATAGCTTACAAATCGAGGTAGAGTCGCTCGGTATTTTGATTAATTATTTTTATTTTGAATCATTAAAATTACTAATCAAGGCCGATAACGCGACTAATTACCCTCGGAGACGTGCGTGACAATTTTTTTTTAGTAAAAAACACAGCCGTAAGTGAGTTTTTCAAAATTTAGAAATGTTTTTCAAATTCAGGCTCCATACGGGTATGAGACTGTTAAGACACGATAGATCTTTTCCAAAACGGACAAATATACGGAAATATTTTGAAAAACGACAGATATGACTTCACACTGCCGATATATCTTCGATTTGACCCTATATAAAGCGTTAACGATAGCTATTAACGTGATATTATTCATTTGGGACAAGTCAATTGAGGAGTACACGTTATATACGCGGTTCTCGTCGCGCGAGAAACCTTTCCTCGCGGTCTAGAGGCAGAGCGTTTGACACTCGTTATGCAGGATGTAATATTTTCGATCTTTCCGCCCCATTCTCTATCTTTGTCATACAAAATATCACATAAAACATACGCATTGACATCTGTTTACGTTTCAAATTTTGGTACTACACTCGTAAATTTCATTTAATTTCAATCCTATTAATTTTAATATCTTTTGCTTTATATAAACATATCATAAGCCCTACGTTAAACTTAATCGCTTTTCTAATGGATTATCACCTTAACGTAAACAAAAATCATGTTCAAATTTCGATTGTTTATCCTCCAAAATACACATGAGACTGTCAACCTTTTATCTCATGTCACTTCTCCTGCAGTCTTGTGTAACTCTAATATCTATCTACCCTGATAATCATGTAAAATGCCTACGTTTCCTGAATTTAATCTATCGCTATATGTTTAGCTTTATTGCCTTCCTATGGTATCCTATTTTCATGTCCCTAGGACCTTTGTAGCAGCTCAAAATCTCTATATTTTCCCTCCGTTCAATCGCTGCACTTTTCTAAAATGTCTATTTTTTCGCGAGATTTTCATTCAAAATTTTTTATTTTATTTTTTTATTTATTCTTTAATATATTTGTTAAACAATGGTATAGTATATTGTCCTCCACGCTAGGAGTTCACCTGTGTTGTGGAGGACTTTTTCAATTGTAAAGTTATATAATTCTAAAATAATACAGTGGAGTTGGTTACACAGAGAAACATTAAAAATTAAAATATAAAATCGATTTTTCCATAGTTATGACAGTAGTTTTTCCATAGTTATTCCAAAAAAGTGAAATATAAAAAATTAAATATTAACAGGATTGTAGCCAGTTCCATATGTGTTTTTTGTATTCTGTAAGATTAGATGTTTTATATTGTGTTGGAAGTGAATTGAATAGTTTTATAGCCTGGAATCTGTAGTGTTTTTGTCCAAAGGATGTGTTGGTTTTTGGTATTAGTAGTTGGTGTGCATGTCTTGTTCTGGTATTGCGAGAAGTTTGTGAAGTTTTAAATGTGTTTAGGTTCTTGTAAAGGAAAGTAAGTATTTGTTTTGAATATAGTTTTTGAATCTTCAACACTGGGAATTGTTTAAATATGGTTGAAGTGGGTGTTAGTATTGGTACTTTAAGTATTACTTTTATTAAGGTTTTCTGAGCTTTATATAGTGTGTTAATGTATTTTTTACTGGCATAGCCCCAGGCAATAATGCCGTATTCCATTATAGATTGTGCTATTGCGAGGTATATATTCTTAATATCAAATATGTTCAGTATATTTCTCACGTTTTTGAAAAAGTAAATCAACTTGTTTATCTTTCCTTTAACCGATTCAATATGTCTGTCCCATTTTAAATATCGGTCGAAGTATATACCAAGATATTTGATATTTTCGGTTTGTGTGATTGCAGGACAATTGCACGGGGTGCTCGCTGAGTGACAGGAATGTATTTTAAGGTAGATGTTTTTGGCGGGTTGGCCTCTCGAGTTTATGCTAAAGGTTATGAATTTAGTCTTATCTATATTTAAAGTTAATAAGTTAGAGTCAAGCCATTTTTTTGTAATATTTAGGCCAACTTCAGCTTTTGTGATTAGTGTGTTCCAGTCAGTGGCCTTAAAAAGTAACACAGTGTCATCAGCAAAGCTTATAATTTCCCCGTCTGTTTGGAGGTGACATAGATCGTTAATATAAATAAGAAATAGGATTGGGCCAAGTATGCTGCCTTGTGGTACTCCGTAGGATACTTGTTCCTTGTCACTACATGTGTTTTCTATTGAAGTATATTGGGTGCGATTTTCCATGTAGCTTTCAATTAATTTGAGTTCTGTTCCCGTGATTCCGAAATATTTAAGTTTATTTAGCAGGTTTTGGTGGTGAATTGTGTCAAACGCTTTTGCCAGGTCTAGGAATATTCCAAGGCATTTTTTACCCTGATCTATATTTGTTTTGAGGAAGTCTGTTACTGAGGCTATGGCATGTGAGGTACTCATATTTTCCCTGAATCCAAATTGATTTGGTGATAGTATGTTGTTTTTGTTAAGAAAAATTAAAAGGTGGTTTTTGATATGTTTCTCGAGAATTTTTGAAAGCGTGTTTAGAATTGTGATTGGTCTGTAATTATTAATTTCTTCCTTGTTTCCTTTTTTATGGATTGGAATTACTTTGCCCGTTTTCAAAATAGTTGGGAACACTCCTTCTTTAATGGACCGATTTATAAGTATAGTAAGTGGGATAAGAAGTGCTGACTTTATTATTTTTAGTGTCATCGGTGATATTTTGTCGCTACCCTGAGAGTTTGTGTTTTTTAGTTCGTTTATAAGTTTTAGTGTTTGTATTTGGGTAATGTATGGTATTTTAAAGGAAGAAACACTAGTGTGTGTATAGTGGTTTGAGAATTCTGGGATATCGTCATTTGTAGTGATTCTGTTTGCTAATACCTTGCCGACGTTAGCGAAATAGTTATTCACAAAATTACATACTTTTAGTGGTTGTTCTGATGTCTTAATAATCTCGTTATCTATTTTAATCTCGGTTATGGAATCGCTTTTCTTTGAAGATGTGTGGGATATTTCTTTTAGGATTTGCCAAATTTTTTGGGGTCCTTGTTGCATTTATCTAATTTATTTTTATAATATATTTCTTTCGATATACGTGCAAGTCGTGTGCATAAGTTTCGATATCGTTTATAGAAATTTATGAGATAGATGTCATATGGGTTAGATTTGCATTGTTTGTGGAGTTTGTCTCTTTTACTGAAACTTGTTATGAGTCCTTTTGATATCCACGGTTTTAGAAGTTTATGTTTAGTTGGAGAACTTTTTTCGGACGTGATGGTATTTTTTTTAAATTCGTCTTGAATACATTCTATAAAAAGTGACCATGCTTCATTAATTTTATTATTTTCTACGAGTTCTTCCCATTTTTTATTAAGTAGTATGTCATTTAGTTTTAAAATATCAGTTGTATTGTGGGTTTTTGTGGTTTTGGAGTGTATTTCTTGTGAATTGTTTGTAGTGTTTATTTTCAGGATAAGTGTATAGTGGTCTGTAATTGTCGAGTGATGGATTGAGGATTTGTATGATCTTTTTGTTTTTAACATAATGTGGTCAATACAAGTTTGTGTGGGTAATAGGTTATTTTGTTTAAAGTTGACTCTTGTGGGTTCATTTATGGTGCTAAAGAGTCCATGGAATAACAAAAGGTTTAAGTAATCGTCACTTTGTGGATGTTTTTTATTTTCTAAAATGTTTATATTCATATCTCCTATTAAGCAGATATTTTTTTGTTTTTTCATTTTGATAAGTTGACTGTCTAGGGACCTCAGAAAGGGAAATATGTTTTTTATAGAAGGTGATCGATACATAGCTAAAATACATATGTCATTATTTATGATTATTTCAAAGCCGTTTGCGTCTGTGATATCTACTTCCGTTAAAGTTGAATGTAGATGTTTTTTGCAGTAAATTACAATACCGTCATTTTGATTTTTAATATTTTTGGAGTAAGTGACCGTATAATTAGGTAATTGTATTGGTGTGAAGATTTTATCTAGCCAACATTCTGTGAGAATTATCACGTCAAATTCTGTCTCCAATTGTTGAAGTACGACAGTGAAATTGTCAAAATTTTTTGAGATACTGCGTATGTTTTGGTGTAATATTTTTAATTGTTTAGCCATGGTAAGATTAAAATTATCGGATGGATGTGTACGATTTTGGGAAAGTAAATTCAGATCATCTTTATTATATCATCGGAGTGTTTAATATAAATTATTTTATCTTTTTCGGCTTTCCGCGCCATAACCTTTCCATCTTTGGTCCATACAAATGCATATCCCTTTGTGATGGCTTGTTGTTTTGTTTTCCATAGTAGTTCCTTTAGATATGGTGACAGGATTTCACTGATGTAGATTTTTGAGTTTAGTCCTGGGGATGTTTTGTATTTGACTTCTCTTTTCTTAGAGAGCAAAAGCTCACGTAATTTAGGATTATTGAATCTAATTTTGATTTTCGGATGGTCCCTTTGTTTTGTTGACGTTGACGCTGCAGACAGTCCCCCTGGTTGAGCCTTGGCAGTAGTTGGATGTAGTCTGACGGCCTGTAGAATGTCTTCCGGAAGGATCTGAATGTCCGCTGTTTCGGCTATTGACCTTACTATTTCAAATATAGATTCATCCGCTTTAAGAGGTACTCCGGATATTTCTAACGAGTCAGCCAGCATTCTATGGTCGCTTTCGGCAGCCCTTATTTCCAGATTCTTTAGTAGAATACTTTTTTCGTTTAATGTTTTTTTTAATGTTTCGATATCTGTCATCATTGTTTTTTCCGAGAGAATGGATTGGTCAATTGATTTACCAATATGTCCGCTTCATCTTAAATTGATAACGATTAGTTTCCATTGTTTCCAACACTCTCACCTCTCTTAAGTACGATTTTTATCGAACTTGACACCCTACTTCTATCATAAATAATTGCACTACAGTTGAAAATTCTGCCAGTAATTTCCCGTTTTTCCGCCCTCTCTTATACTATCACCTTTATAATTTTTTCCATTGCATTTTGGTGTGTGTGCTTTACAACATGTAAAGGTCCCAAAGCCCTCGATTTCAATGGTTCGCTATCTATCTATCTATATGTCTCAGTTATTGTAAACATTCCCAGGATTTTTTCCCTTGAACGTCGATGTTTACTCTATAGTGCGTTTACCTCTAATTTTTGTGGGAACGAAGAAGCCATTACTTATCTTTTTTATCGCCGGGTCCAAAGTTCATTTCTTTGTCTTCCGTAGACACACGCTTTTCCGTCCACCGATTGGTTACTCAAAATTTTATAGCTTTTTGTTCAGATCTATTGGTTGACAAAATTCAATGTTTATTTTTAGGCCTAGACAAGGGAAATCCTAGTCGTCCTAGACGATTTTACGACCTCTCTGCTTTCGTCCTAGAACCTCGATATAATTCCAACTATTACAGGTGCCTACTGCAAACAAACTGGATCAATTTGAACTCAACAGATGTCGCTAGAATGACGGTTTCCATAAATAATTTGTATATTTTCAAACCGCGACGTGGAAGCTATGGTTTGTCTGTTCTCTACTGTGATTTAAGCCTTTCATCACAAGGACCCGGGTTTGAATCCCATAATATGTCAATAGACAGAAAAAAAGAGAGAATGAAATAAAAAGAGAGAGAGAAGAATACTAAAAGTTTCACTTCCGTCGTGCGTAGGCTTGCCACACACTGTATTTTTTTTGTTTCATCACTGTTCTTGTATAACTTTTGATATTATAATTTTATTTTCTGACTGTACTTTCTGCAACTAATGCTTGTTTTTATTAAGTTCTGTTGCTAAATATTACCAAAATTGTTTTCCTAGATTAGTAATAATGATTGTTTTGATTATTTTTTTAGCTATTTTTTATCATTCATTTATACTTTCGGTATTGTTTCGTGATTTGTATTATATTTTGTGACTGTGCTTTTACCTATTTATTATTCTCAAAATAAACATATTTTTACTGTTTAAATTTGTTTTCTTTACAAACATCAAATACGGTATTAATATTGTATTAATTATTTAAAAAAATATTTTTTCATTTTTTTTTTTTAAAGAAAAAAATTAAATTAATCACTTTCAACCCAAATTTTTAATACATTCACATTAATACTCCCCACAAGAGGGTTCCAAACACTTTATAATTATAAAAGAGTTTTTTCCGTCTAGCTTGTATGAAACGAAAAACTATGGGCCGCCTTGAGGGGCTCGCTGATTTTAAAATATTACAATTTGAAGTTTTTCTAAAAATAAAAACCCTAAGAGCTAGCAAAAATCATTCATTGAAATACCTCTGTGTGAATGAAGTAGAAACATTTTTTATTTTAAATTTTGTGTTGTTACACGAAATTTCAAATAAAAATGTTGGGGGTGCTCTTTTGAGGTGTTCCTCAAAACAGCACCCCTGCCTGTACAGTGTAAGGCTAGGGGAACTATATCGCCATCCGATTGGGCAGCATTGTGAAAATATAAATGTTCAAACCATCTTACTTAACCTTTCTTATTTTGGAATGTTACGCCTACATCGGCCTTGCATTTAAATTCCATTTCTGTTGACCAGGGATCTCATTATTTCTGATATTCTGTTGTTCATGGCATTGAAAATTGTTGGTGGCTTTGCTTGCATCTTTGAATGCTAACTTGTAATTAAGAATGCAACTATAGGGTTTTCCAATAAGAGGTGTTATTTTGATATTCAAAGAAACTTTTCCCGTAAAAGATCAATGGTTTTGTTGCTTGTGTGGCACGTAGCGCCGTTTTGTTGAAAGTAAACGTTGTCCAGATTAATACCAATCCAATTCCGGCCAAAAAAATCATTAATCATCTCTCGATAGCGCAATCCATTCACCGTAACTATTGCTACAGCCTCATTTTCGAAAAAGTAAGGTCCGATGACTCCGCCGGACCATAAAAAGCACCAAACAGTCACACGTTGAGAATAGAGAGGCTTTTCAACAATAACTCTTGGGTTTTCCGAGCCCCAGATGCGACAATTTTGCTTGTTGACGAAGCCACCGAGGTGGAAATGGGCCTCATCACTCAAGATGATTTGCATTTGATTCACTCAGGTGAATTTTAATAATTTCAATGCGTTGTTGAAGCGTGTATCGTTCCATTTTTATTAATGGCGTAGTTTTTAATTGTCAAATTTCAAAAAATGACAGCTTCAAAAGTAACATCTACCGAAAAAGCGGGCTGTTCAACATAACACCTCTTATTGGAAACCCCTGTATAATAAAGATAACGGAAGACATAGCTAAGCATGAAATTAAATCAGGACCGCCCCTCGGTTCTGCCGCCCATGAGCACCCCATAGATTTTCTCGTATATTATTATGTATGCGGCGCCCCTGGTACCTTAAATTGACTCTCCAGTACCTTGTTTCTTGTTTAACCCGATTATCCTTGTTCAATATTCTTGAAAGAGAAACAACAACTGTTATTATAGTGACGAACATGATGGGAAAGTTCTGAACAACCCTATATATTATAGTGTTATGTAATTATAGTGTTGTTCAGAACTAATCTATGAGGGTTAAATTATGCTAATTACTAGACTTGAACAGGAGAAGAAGCTATTACCGCTAAATAGTTTAACTCGTCGTAGTGTCAAGTTTAACCTCTTCCCGACGCAAGTTAATTCATTGCATAGAGAGTTATATAGAACGGGGAGCAATGAGCCACTTACGTGATGATTTGTTTTCAGTCAAGAAAAAATTAAGGCATTCAGTATTTTTTAGATAGTATATTGAACTCTTCTTTTCAAAACTGCAATACTTATTAAAAAAAAACTCAAATATCATCCGAATCGATTTTTATCTCATGTGTTATTATTATTATAGGGTTTAAAATCGAAAAAATAAACGCAGATTAAAAAATATTATTGGTGACAATTTTTTTTGTACAATAGATTTTACTTGATTTTCAAGTACTAGACTTGGACCATACCCGTATAATGGTAGTTGAAATTTTATGTGTTTTATTTGTAATAATTAATATACTTATATATATAAAGATATAGAGATAATACAAAAATATAATTTTTAACTTTGGTTCCACACAGGAGGCCTAGAGGAAAAATTCCGTCAGGGCCTATGTCATCTTAGGGCTGTGTCTTTTAAGGAAAGTAAATTCTGGGAAGGGAAAAATTGTATGAGAAGCGAGTAGGAACTTATGTGTAGGTAGTTCTATAAATGGTTCCTGGGAATTCAATTTATAGAAAATAAATAAAATTAATATTTCGAAAAACAGTCACAATGGGTACGTAATCATAAATATATATAAAAGTTAAAGTATTTTATTAAAATAAGGTAGATTTTATACCATTATTAACTTACATCTTGTGACAAAATAACATAAAATAACAATGGCATGAACACAATATCAAATTACAAGTCGAAAAAATTGAAACATGTATTAAAAAAGAAAATATATGTAAAAAAAAGTGTTAATAAAAATAAGTTATAATACGATCCAGTGTTTTTATTGGTAGAAGGACCCAGCACTTTATGGTTTCGCACATGACTGGTACGAGCGCAATTCCGTAGATTTGTTCCGGACTACATCTAGTAATGTGATGATGCTATCCACAAACGTTAGGACAGAGAACCAGAAGAAGAATAACTCTCATCATACATTACATCTCAGATTTAACAAAAAAACAAAAAATTTTTACTGGTGGTAACATTACGAGCTAAAAAATACGGATTTTTGTTTAAGCCGTTAGGAAAAACAAAATTATTTACGTGATGTTTCAATTTAAAAAATGTATGTAAGTTTCTCATTTGTACAAAATATAACATGAATATTTCAACAGTTGTTAATGTTACTTTACTTTACCCAAATCAAATACTTTTTAGGGAATAAATTCAACGTCAGCTAGATTGGGATTCTTTCGTTAAGTTTTGTCCATTATTTACGACTTTAAATAATTTGATCAAATCTTTTTTACTGCTGCTGCTAAAATACTGAAACGGACCGCCTTGAGTCGGGTATTCTGACATTTTTCATATTGTACAATTGTCACCATTTTTTCTAAATCTTTCAACTTCATTTATTTATTAACGCCCTTTATACATTATTTTACATAACATTTTCATTATTTGTTGAACAGATTAATCGAAGTGTTTCTTGCTACTGTTCTCTGGCTTTTCGGATGGATGAATGTGTTTCATAATATTGAACATATATTCAGGATGCTAGATGACTGCCTTCCTCATAAATAATGGTAGCAATTCCAGTGGAAGACGATCAGTTGGTTACCCCCACCAGTGGCGGACTAAGCCAGTCAGAGGGCCGGGGCGGCAAAGATGAATGAGCCCCCCCCCCCTAGTTTAAAAAATTGACGTAATTTTAGAAGATTTTTATTCAGTTTAAATTTGTGTGTATATGTTTTTTTTTGTTTAGCTAAAATGTTCCAAGCGTAATTTAAATACGGATATTTTTTTATTTTTTATTTTTTTTTTATTATGGAGAAAAAACAGATACAGATATCAATTGACAAAAATATATACGAAACATCAACTAGAGAATTCACCTGCATCCAAACTATTTCTCACGAATTAACTTAAACAGCAGAAAACATTTACAAATATTTTCACTTATAAATAGGGGAAAAATATATACATAAGAATATTATTTTACAAATAGAGATATGAAAGAAATGCGCAATATCCTTTTAAGAATTTAAAAATTATTTTTGAAAAAATTTAGAGGGTAAAACAAAACAAAAAATATATGTATATAAATAGATAAACAATGTTAAACAGAAAGTAAAAAATATATAAATATATTTAAACGAAGTATATCTAAGTTGTTTACTTTGAACTTTGTAGGAAAACAGTCTTCATTTTTCTACTAAAAGTAGTGCGTGTATCAAAAAATAAGTCAGAGTCCTTGAGGTTTTGATTCTGATTAAGTGATTCGCACATTCTTCTGATTGGATCCCTGACACCAGCATTTGTACGCGTCCTGCTAATGTGGAATAAGTCGTTAAGCCTTGTTACTCTGGGTGGTACTTTGAAGTTTATCAATTTCAGTAAGTCGGGACAGTCAATAACGTTGTTACAGATTTTATACAGAGTCATGAGATCAAGGTATGTTCGCCGGTTAGATAGAGTGGAGACGTTATAACTCGAGAGCATATTTATGTACCCACGTTTGGGTGCGCTCATTCTGTAATTGAGGCATTGCAGAAATTTCTTTTGAATATTTTCAATATTTTCTTTATAGATATCGTAAAGTGGATTCCATATGGAGGTGCAGTATTCAAGTTGAGAACGGACCAGAGTGTGGTAAAGAAGAAGATATGTTTCAGGTTTTCGAAATTCACGGCTGTTTCTGATGACAAATCCTAGCATGCTGTAAGCTTTATTCACAATATTATCTATGTGCGCATCGAAGTGGAGTTTGGAATCAAAAAGTACGCCTAGATCTCTTATACAGTAAACGCGCTCGAGTAAATAATTACCAATACAATAATTGTGTTTGATAGCGTTGTGATTTTTAGTAAAACTTATTTGTTTACATTTATTGTAACTTAGGTAAATTTTGTTTTCATTGCAAAACGTTTCGAACCTTACTAAGTCGCTTTGTATGAGAAGACAATCGTTTAAATTTCGAACAATGGCAAATATTTTTATGTCTTCAGCGTACAAAAGATATAAACAATGCATGAAACATTTAGTAACAGTGTTAATAAAAAGAATAAACAACAGCGGACCCAGGATTGACCCCTGTGGCACGCCAGAAGTAACTGGTTCCCATGTAGAAGTCTGTCCTCGTAATGATACGGCTTGTTGTCTTTTTGTTAAATATGATATAAACCAACGTAATAAATTTCCTCTAATTCCGTTGTACATAATTTTTTTAATAAGAATAAGGTGGTCAACCTTGTCGAAAGCTTTTTTGAAATCGCAATATATTGCATCTACCTGGTGGCCTCGATCCATGCTAGTAAATAAGAAATTTGAGTAAATAAGTAGATTACTCGTGGTAGATTTGCCTTTTACAAACCCGTGTTGTTGTTCAGTAATTTTGGCAGCAAGCTGGGGATATATATTGTCATGGACAAGTCTTTCCAATAGTTTAGGGATCGCCGAGAGAATGGATATTGGCCTATAGTTTTCCACTCTTTGACGCGAGTCACCCTTGTGGACCGGTATAATATAGGCCAACTTCCACCTATCAGGGAAAACCCCATCACTCAGGCATTTCTTAAATATTATGGTAAGCGGCACACACAGTGACGACGCAGCAGATCTAAGGAAAAACGCCGGTATTCCATCGTGACCCGCACCCTTGTTTATGTCTATCGATTTTAAACCCGATTGCACTTCTTTTTCCGTTAGTTTAATTGTGTGAATGTGCGCAAGTCCAGAGTCCTGAACTTCCTCGAGTTGGTCAATGTTAATAATTGGGTCATTGATAGAGGAAGGTTCAAATGTTGACTTAAAGAATTCAGAGAACATATCACAAAATTCCTGGGCATCGTTAGATTTGCGCCCTTCGAAGGACATTGCAGCAGGGTATCCATCAGACGATTTTAATGAGGATATGTATGACCAAAAGCTTTTGATATTATTTTGGAATGAACTTTCGATGTTGTCAAAAAATAACCTTCGGGTTTCATAAGTCAATTTTTTGTATGTAGCACGTAAGAAGGAAAATTCACGATAGTCAGAAAGACCTTTATATGTCTTCCATTTGAGCCAGACTTTATCTTTTTTCCTTGATAACCTAATAAGTTCTGGAGTAAACCATATGGGGAATTTGTCATTTCGTCGTGCCAATACTGGAATAAGCTTATCAATTACACTGTTTATTTTTAAATAGAATCGATCTACTGCTTTTTCGGCTGGTAAATTTGCGATTTCAGATAACCAATCAATACAATTAATGTCCTCATTAATCTGAGCATAATTAGCTTTCCTGAAATTGCGCCTACGCTGTATTTTGTTTTTGATTTTTGGTTGAATTACGAAGGATATATCAAATTCAAGGGCTGGGTGGTGTCTATCCTCTGAGAGGAGAGGGTTGTTGCTACGTTTAACATTTGTTTCGCGACTGTAGAATACGAGGTCTAAGTATTTTTCATTATGGTTTGGTATACAGTTATATTGGAGTAAGTCCATCAATGACATTGCTTGAAGCAAAGTTTTCGATGCAGCCGTATTTGAGGAGGCGAGACCTTGACTGCTGTCTTCGGAAAATGACCAAGTCAGAGTTGGTAGATTCATATCTCCTAGTACACAAAAAGTATTATTTGGTTGTGATGAATATACAGATTCCAGGTTTTCGGAGAACGTATCATAGACCGTAGGTTGTGAGGCAGGAGGTATGTATACTGCACATATGATGAGATTGAAAGACCTTACCGGAATAGAAATGAAGATTTGTTCGATTTGACCATTTTCCCAGTCATCGAGCCGGGAAGATGCAAGCTCCTTGCGCACTGCTACCAACACACCGCCTCCGTCCATTTTACCAGTGAGTGTACGGTCCCTATCACGTCGGAACACCGTGTAACGCGAATCTATGAATTCAGCCGTATTTATACTTGCTACAAGCCATGTTTCAACTAGAACTATAACGTCGTAGTTATTCGATAATACATTAATTAGTAGCTCCTGGGTTTTGGTCCTAATACCACCACAGTTCTGGTAATAAACGGATATAGATGATGATGAGATCATTTTACCAGAGTAGGAGTGCCGTTTGACATATTCCACAATCGCACGAGTGATACATTATGCAGGGCATATGAGGCTTCGAAATTACATAAAAAACATAGACTACTTATTAGATCAAGGAATGTGAAATATGTTGACGAGTATGTACGAGTATGTATGAAATATATGTACGAGGAAACCAAAATTCGAATTGATCCGCGAAAAATAAAATCCTATTTGCACTAAGTCTTAAACTGTTTGAAAATCCAGTCACTATGGTCAGGGCCGTATTATGCGTAAGGCAGTGTAGGCAATTGCCTAGGGGCCCCGAAATGTTTAATCCGGCCCTGGCAGGGCCGTATTGTCCATTAGGGCCCAATGACTAGGCAGTGTAAGCCATTGTTTATGATGGGCCTAGGGTAAAGGAGCCCCGATACGTGTATTGCCTAGGGGCCCCGACTATGACACCACATAAGGATTGTTTTTTAAAGAGCCCCCATTCGACTTTTTAAAATATTTATGAACGATGAAAATTTTCGATAAAGAAACAAAAATAAAATTTACTGGTCCGCCATTTTTTCTTTTTTTTTTAGACATCAAAATTCCGCCTACATGGTGTCATAGACACTGGATTTTCAAATGGTTTAAGAACGGTTTGAAAATTCAGTCACTATGGCCAGGGCCGTATTATACATAAGGCAGTGTAGGCAACTGCCTAGGGGCCCCCATGGGGTAGGGGCCGTAGCATGTTTAATCCGACCCTGGCAGGGCCGTATTGTCCATTAAGCAGTGTAAGCCACTGCCTTGGGGCCACGCATCGGCTAGGAGCCTCTAGGGTATAGAGGTAGCTAAAGGTAAATGGTGCATGCAAATCGGATGTATAGTTTGTTTAACATGTTGTCAACCAGGTTGAAAAACGTGGAAAAAAAGTTTCGAGAAAAACGCATTCAAAGTTTTGCTGACGGATAATTCAACATACAAACTGTTTCAAACGGTTTCACATAAAATGATCTATCTCCGTCAATTTTTCGAATTTCTTTAAAAATTTCGTGAGAGCATTCTTAACAAGTGCATCTTACAAAAAATCTAATTAAATTTTTTTTTAAAAAATTTACAGTGTCCTGGTGCCTTAAAGCCTTGTTAAGGATTTGATCAAGGGAACATGGAGGCGTTTGGGCTCCCCCCAGGACAGGGGGCCCGGGGCCGCCCCCTCCGCCCCTACCTTAGTCCGCCACTGACCCCGACTAAGTTGCGAAACCTCCGAGATGTGCTAAGGTAAAATGGTCGCTGGCACAGAAGTGGCTTGGACGTGTTGGGGAATATGTCCAAAAAGAAATAGTGTTTGTGTTATAAAGTATATTCGGTACTCAATATTGTGTTGACCGTCCTAGCATAATAAAGAAAGAATAAAAATAAGGAAAATTACTAAATATTATAGTATAGTTAATTATACATGGTATATTTGTTGTAAGTTCCTCAATAAAAGATATTCTCAGTATCGCCTTGGAGTAGGACCACCATTTAGAATTGAAACGTTGCTTGAAATTGCTTTGCCCGTATTTGGTGACCAGATCTGAAAAGCCAGGTGCTTTCCCACCTTTCTCTTCCCCATATCCTTCCCCTCCCCGCTACATTTAGCCTCATGACATACTTACTCGTGTTCGCCGAATGTATTTAAAGCTGTTCAAATATTAAGATGTTTAAACGTACAATTTTGATATACCAATATTTACATAAATTAATATGGAAGAGCGTTTTGTGTCACTAACACAAAAAAATATATCTAAAAACCATAATAATAATGTCAATTTCTACTGTGTAGGAACGAACCAGTTATGTTAACTCTATTTTTTCAAGACCTACCTATTGAAGGAAAAGACATGTTTTCTATTTCTTTGTTTTGTTTTTGAAGAGTTTTATTTTTATCAAGGCCACCCCCCACTCTCTAAGTACCCCCCACTCTTTGAGGGTCGATAACAGGTCTCTTTAACTGTCAGTTCATTTTCTACGGCACGGCCTGTATTCATAAAGATGGCTTTGATATTGCCCGTAGCAATGACACAAAAGCAAAAACACAAGAGACACATTTGGTACCCAAATATACGATAACTGTTGCTCGCGGATATCACATTCAGCGATGCCATACCTACCGAAATTTCGATAGATATACCGTTTTCTACAAAACTCTACCGATCTGCCGGTATACATAGACAAGTTGCCAACTCAACCACTGACCGGTCGTACGTAATGTAATAATTTTCCCCTTCACATATTTATCTGAATTTAATAATCTGTCATTACAATGAAATATTTGTATCGTTCATGTCCACGTGTGTGTACGTGATTGCCACATTGATACGTTTATAGAATGCGTTTTCAGCGATAACGAGTCTATTTGCTGAGATTCAGCTCAATCGGATGTCTGCTTCCAAGATATGAATATTTCACTCATTAATACACTGGGGGTACCGCAAGGATCGGTATTAGGCCCGATGTTGTTTATACTCTGCATAAATGGTAATGTAAAAATACTAAAACATTGCAAAATAAGACTGTTTGCAGACGATGCATTGATTTATATTGCAGGTGAAAATTATGAGGAAGCAATCAAAAAGATAAATATTGACTCGGATACTGTGTCAAAATGGCTCAAACTAAATAAACTAAAATTAAATGTTAGTAAGACCAAATACATAAATATAGGCAGAAATAATACGTACGACGAACTAAAGCTTTCTATTAATGAAAAAAAATATTAAAAAAAGTGGAAGAGATTAAATATCTAGGCGTTATTGACTCAAGGCTGAACTTTTCAAATAATGCGGACTAAACAATTAAATAAATTGCTAAAAAATGTCATTCCTTTGCAAAATATGAAACAAAGTAAATAAATAAACATGTCAGATAATATATAATACAATTATTTCACCACATTTTAATTAATGTTCAAGTATTCTTTTTCTCTGCAATGAAGAGAAAATGAAAAAAATGCAAATACTGCAAAATAAAGCAATATGAATAATACTCAAGCGCAACACATACACACGGATAAGAGACATATTAAATGAGCTAAATTTTATGACGGTAAAACAAACTTTATATTTATTTTAATACACTTATTTTTATAAATAAAATTAAAATAGGGATGATGTCTAAAGAACTGAATAGAAAAATAAATTACAACCACGAGATACACGGACACGGGACGAGAAATGCAAGGAAATCAGATTGCTAACAAGAAAAACATCAAACACCCAGAAATCTCTCATGTACCAGGCCGTCCAACTCTATAACAAAATCCCGAAGGAAGTTACTGAGATTGAGAAGATGGTAAAGTTTAAAGATGAATTGAGAGTATATATTTTCCTCAAATACTGATTTTTTTCGTGACATATAATATGTACTTACATTTAAATATTTAAAGATCCATTGTTTAATAAATAAATTAATCTTTTGTCGCTTATTTTGAACAAGTGTTAATATATTTACACCGCTTGTACTCATACCACTTCTTACCGCAAGTGCACTCAAGAGCAAAATAATTCCAGGCAAGAACATGAATCCTTGAGCGTTCTTAAACGTAAAAGAAAATTTATGAAAGCTATTAAACCGACTCCCCGCGGTACAACACGTACTCAAACCTACGTCTATCGACGTTTTACGTCTCTTTCATCTTGAAGGCCTTCTGTCTTTACTGTTGAACGCTGCTTAATATTTTTTATTCCATGAAAAATACCTGTTATATTTAGAAACCCCTGTATTGAGACTCTTGCATTTTCAGTTCAGTTCAATGCTAATAAAACGACGTTTATTGAATTATATTTTTTACATTTTCATACAAAAACAACAACAATAGGTAGTTAGATACTATAATTATTTTATTTCACTAGGTGTGACCTATTCTGTGTGAGGTTTGAGATAGCCTTTGTGCACGGAGAAAAATGAGTACGGCATTTTTTTTTGTATCAAGATACTGTTAAAAATATGACTGCATGACGACTTCTTAATACAATATTAGTCATTCAGAATATATTTGAACACGTGTTCAACGAGGGTGACCTTATCCGAATAAATATAATGGACGAAATCCGAAAATATTATTATTTTAAAGAACACGTGCTCCGACTTCCTCATAACATATTCGTTGTTTTTTTAATAGTTTATTATGAAACTTTTCAAATAATTCGTTATAGGCCTCTAGTCCTGTTTTTAACAATATTTCATGTCAGTCAGTTTTCTCCGTGTGGTCGGGGGGAAAGACTCTAACAGCAAGCCGAAGGTCGCTGGTTCAAATCCTGGTGTGCGCAAGTAAAATTTATTTTGGTAATTTGTGTTTTTTCTCAGTGTATTCATTAGAAATAATATATAGTATTCTTGCGACATGTTCCAGAGTGGAAGATACTCTCAGTATCACCCTGGTGTAAAGCCACCCTTCAGAATTAAAACGTTGCTAGAAATGGCTCTAGCCGTGTTTCGTGTCCAGATTTGAATAGCCATGAAATCCCCACCTCCTCTTCTCCATCTCCTTTAATCCAATCGGGGATGCCATTTGCCATTACTGGCTCCGGAATTCACATAAAAAAAGTGGCTCACAAGAGTGTACTATAAAAACGGCGGCTCACAGGAGTGTACTATAAAAAAGGCGGCTCACAAGAGTGTACTATAAAAAAGGCGGCTCACAGGAGTGTACTATAAAAAAGGCGGCTCACAAGAGTGTACTATAAAAAAGGCGGCTCACAGGAGTGTACTATAAAAAAGGCGGGTCACAGGAGTGTACTATAAAAATATTATATTTGAATCTTATTTACGGGTTTTGGAAGTGTTAACTTTAGACAAATATGAGAAAGAGAAGAATTCATAAATTATTTTATGAGTAAAAGAAGAAGTAAAACATTATATTTTTAGACATCGTTGAAAAGACTATATTGCAATTGGAATGCCGAGTTAAATGGCGTTCAAGGTGATGCAGATGAGATAGGTAGGTACTACCAAATGAAATGAATCACCGAGATCCGAAGTAACCTTCCGTGAATGGAAGCGGAACATATTTTATCACAAAGCAACTTTTTTTACATTAACCCCCACACAAGAGGTCATCTTTTTCTTAACTCTTGAGGAAATAACGGTGAAAGGTGATTGGGAAAGTTTTCGACTTCCCAAAACGTTCCCAGAATAGTATCAATTGATGATTCTGACGAGTTCAAAAACGAATCGATGGGAGAAGACATTCTGTCATCGACATTTCTCTTTAACTGAGTTTTTTAACTATATTATTCACACGTAAGTGAGATCGTCTGTTAAAACCAAATATAAACAAATAATTGACATGAAAAAATGCTAATAATAACAAACAAGACATTAACCCCATCCCTGAGTAGAAGATAGTTCAATGCACCTAGGTTATGATTACAAACAAACAAAAAATACGTAAAACCTAGCTTTAATAAAACCTAGCGTAATATCATATGATAAACAAATAAATCAATGTCACTAAGAGAATGAGATTATTTACACTTAACGTATTAAAAAATAAATCTGAAATGTATTTTAATGAACTTTTAGGGCCGTCATAAAGGAAATGTTTACAGTCTGCAGCTAAATAAAATATACAAACTCGTTGAAAGTGATGCGAAATTATGTATTTGACTGTGTCATATCACATCACTACTAACTGTAGGTAACTACGATTATATATTACTATATGTGGTCTCTGAAATAAGTCTAATGTCAAAGTCTGAAACGCAACAATACGATACGATTGTACCAACCCAGTCAGGAACACTCCTGTCCCGGTAAGATTGATGCAACAGGGAATACTGATTTTTTAGGACTTGGAACACGTGCTCTGATGATTGGAAGATGGTTGTAGTTTAATCGGCATGGCAATCTAATAAGCCAATATTGTAATTAAGCGTATTGTAATTAAGGCAGGAACAAACCATATGAATGATCTTTGTTTTTCTTTCTCTATGTTTTCCTTCTTCTTGCCTTTTCTAGGCTCCTCTTAAATCTTCTTGTTACTTTTTGGCTCTTCTTGGCTCTTCTTGACTCTTTTTTAAAAATGTGTCTTTTAAAACTTAAAATAAATTTTAAAGGTTTGACCGGAGATTGAACCTTCCTCCACAGAGACACAGATGAGTGAACACCGCTATAAATTTAGTCAAATCCTAATTGGATGATACCAATATTTATTTCGTATGCAAACTACTGTATTTTTTATAATATCATCATATTTCAGACAAATGTGTGTGTGCGCGCGTGTGTGTGCGTAAGTACCACCAAAATTTGATAGAATGCATTGTCATCGGCAATGAGTCTATTTGGTTAATTTTCACATTCTAGATTCCATTTCATTAATTCATATGGGATCTAGTTAGGGTTGCCAGATATCCGGGTTTGGACCGGACAGTACGGTTTTTTGAACGGCTGTCCGGTCTAGAAAATTTCGGAAAACCGGACAATAGAATGTCCAGTTTTTTTCAAAATACGCAACATATATACCTCACTCACGAGATAATTTACAAAGCAGAAGTCGTGATCGATTCTGGCGGGTGGTATAAAGACTTGCTCAAATCTGTTGAAAATGGTACAATATGTGTGCAGTGTTCCCGTTTCCAATGCCTTCGTAGAAAAACTTTTTAAATGAAAAAAACATACACTTAGTAAGACACCACTTTATTTTTGAATTAATAACAATAGCCAACCGGGTTTCGCTTGTCCCAAGCTTCATCAGGACTAAATATCAACTAAAGCAAATTAGATACAGGCACATATAAATATAGGTAAATGAAAACAATGAGTGAAAGAGATACAAAACAGATAGAAAGAGATGCAAATAGAAAATGTGGAGACAAATTATTAAGGATGATGAGGAGGGTGGGGGGGAAGGAAATAACAGTTTCAGCGGCGGAATAGCGTCCTTATGAACAACATTTAAATTCGGATTTACTTTTTTAAAAGCCACAACATGTTCCCACGTCGCCGCTAGATTAATGCAATCCGTAAAAGAAGTATTGATTGCCTCTACGAATAGCTTGTGTTTCAATTTTTCATTAAAAATCCCAATAACGAATATGTCCTTTAAACATGGTTCCAATCTCAGCTCAAAATTACAAGATAAACTTAACCCTCTCAATCTAGCCGCGTAATCTTTAACGGATTCGCTAGGAAACTGTTTACATTTATAAAATAATTCACGAGACTCAAAAATATTTTTAACTGGTTTGCAATGTGAATCGAATAATTTACATAAATCTTCAAAAGAACAAACAGAAACCTTTTTTGGAAAACATAAATCACATAATAGAGAGAAAGTTTCTTCCGTGAGGCAACTCAGCAAAAATGCTCTTTTGCGTTCTGGTGACAACAACTTATCATCATTTAAAATGAGGGCCTGATCCAATCGTTCCCTGAACAATGACCAGTCTCCCGTTCTGTAACAGAACGTCCCCAAATTCTTACAAATCGCCTCCATTGGGAGAAGAACTGAAACAAGTTGAATAAAATATACGTATCTCAGCCCTTCCAGAGGTTATGCTCCGAGCCCCTGCCCTGAGCCTGTGAATCACCAACGTCTCAGCACCCTTTTCTGGCTCCGTCTCCCTTCAGCTGCGGACACGATCACCTTCCAAGGTCTTCCTTCCCGCTGTAGCGACAGAACCCCGGTCCCGAATTCCGGCCAATTCACCCTTGATGCCGATCTTGATCCTGGATCTTCTGCGTACCCCGTGTAACGGTGTACTCTCGACAAAATGTTGCAATGTCGGCTCCCACACACGTGTAAAATTGCGTTTTTACCGCGCAATTTGCCCGGCCCGATCTGCGTGCTCGCCTCGGCTGCGTGTGAATTCTCCAATTTGATAGCCTTTTATTATTCTTCTTCTTCCTTCAAAATTTAGCGATCCAACGCCCAAAAGCGCCAGACTATACTGTGATCACCAAAAATTCGAATAATATTCTTGAATCATCTGATTCTCCGTAAACTTTTAATAATTTACGAACTACCGTGCTGCGCCACTGTAACGTATGTTAACTCTACATACTCAATAATAACAATGCTTGTATTATAATATTTATTTGAAAGAAGACTATCACGGTTCTGGACTGAGAGACTCATTCCCGCTCATACGATCTCTTATATACGTCTCGTACTCGCTGTCTCGCTCTCATGCTGTCCCCCTTACACACATACACCACAAAATTTAATATGGGACACTCAGATAAATTAATTTGGTTATTTATTATATTTAAATTATTATTAACTGCTTTTTTTATTTCAAGGGCTTCTAAGTTGTTTAATCTAATTCCAGATCCATTTTTATGCAATATTTTAGTTCCCGAGATTTTATCGAATGAATAAAATAATATAACGATAAAATCTCGGGAACTAAAATATTGCATAAAAATGGATCTGGAATTAGATTAAACAACTTAGAAGCCCTTGAAATAAAAAAAGCAGTTAATAATAATTTAAATATAATAAATAACCAAATTAATTTATCTGATAGTCCCATATTAAATTTATTCCGCCGCTGAAACTGTTATTTCCTTCCCCCCCACCCTCCTCATCATCCTTAATAATTTGTCTCCACATTTTCTATTTGCATCTCTTTCTATCTGTTTTGTATCTCTTTCACTCATTGTTTTCATTTACCTATATTTATATGTGCCTGTATCTAATTTGCTTTAGTTGATATTTAGTCCTGATGAAGCTTGGGACAAGCGAAACCCGGTTGGCTATTGTTATTAATTCAAAAATAAAGTGGTGTCTTACTAAGTGTATGTTTTTTTCATTCAATATGTCACACCCCAAAGTATTTGCTTCCTTCGAAAATAAAAACTTTTTAGTGTAATGGGTAATTTATGGACTGACCAAAGAAATCGACTAGGTGTGAATACTGTAAAAAGCAAAGTATATATTGTCTTCAATTTAAATGTCAGTTGCACTGGATTTAAAGATACAATTTTAAGCAATAAAAGGATATATTTAAAGCAGTAGCATCTAGTGCCAAATATGTTAAAAAGGGATTTTTTGCTTAACAATAGTAGTAATAAATACAAGTTTCAATGTTTACTAAGTGTTTCATTGTGTTCACCCTCCGAAATTTTCGCTAATTTTCTCTGTTTGTTTTGGCCGAAATTAAAGGGGTTTATAATTATCAAAGGACCCTTTGATTTTCGAAAAATGTATAAAAAAAAATCAAAGAGAACCCTTTGATAAAAAATGTTCGTTTTTTTATCTGGACCATCTGGCACCTAGTACCAGACGGGTTACCTACATTCTTTCCTTCTTATCTAAATCGGCCAGGACTTTCTTCAACAGATAATGCAATTCATGCATTCAATCGACGCTAGTTTTTGGGACACTCTGAAGGTGATTTCATCTCATGAATAACATTTTATTTATGCCGAAGAGACACCGTTAGTTATAAGATTTATTGATGGAAAATATTTTACTGAGAATAGAAAAAAATTCAGACTTCTTTCGAAATTTTTTCATTACAGTTTATTTGCATTCTTCCGACTGCCAAACACTGGACTCATATCCGTGTAATTGTAATTGTATATAGGTTATATTAATATATTAACAATAATTATAAATGAAGAAACAAAAATAAAATTATGTTAAAAAACAAGATAAAATAAATGATTTAATAATGTTACTATGATTTATACACGGTGTCCGGAAACTCATAGTACAAGCGGGAAACTGGAGAATCTACACCACATGGGGAACCCAAAAAAACATAAAGTTTTTTGATTTGAGTATTTTCAAAAAAAAAAAAAACAAAAAAAAATATTTTTTGGCTATTTTAGGGTTAAAGTTTTTTCTGGTGTTTAGGGTTGAATAACAGATGTTTTAACCCTGCAGAGCAGAAATATTTTATGATTACACCGGGTTAAATGAAGGGTGATTTCAAAATAATGCTTCGAATCCGAGTTTCTTCATTTGTTTTACTTTCAAATAGTTTTAATTAGTTGGGTACTTTGATCTTCAGTAATAATTTATAAGAATTTGATTAAAAAAAAAAAAAATCAACTTCAAACACGATTTACTCGATAACGAAAGCTCAAATAAAAAAAATATACTACAAAATCGACTCCAAATGTGATGTAGATTCACCAGTTTCCCGCTTGTACTGCGAGTTTCCGGACACCCTGTATAAATCATAGTAAAAAATAAAAATTTTACAGAATGAAAATAAACAACATCTTAAAGAAACTAGAAATGAAAATATTTAAAAGACCCAAGATTAAAATATACGCAAAAGTATACTAATTATAAGATTTCCCTTTTGAAAGAAGTCGAAATTAAAATGGAGTGCTGGTACCTACCCTAATGTATGGCAGTGAGGATGGATCTCTCAGAGGAAGGATGAAAGTAGACTGAATGCAGTAGAATTGAGATTCCTGAGGTGTATGTGTGGAAAAAACATGCGTGGTCGTGTGAGAAATGTGGACAGCCGCAAATAATTTATTTTTTATTTATTAACGCCCTATTGGGCTTTTACAGATGCTATTGAAAATTTATGTATGTAAGTGTAACATAATACATGGATAATAGCACAACTATATACAAAAAAACGCTTACATCGGCCATGTAATCAGTACGATTAAGAAAGGGACGCTTTGATAGTTTGACATATAGAGCGAATGAACGAAGAAAGAATTGTAAGAAGAACGTGTGACGAAAATGTGAATGGTAGGAGAAGTCGGAGACGCCCAAGGAAGAATGGCATCAAGTGAATCAGATACTTGAGTCCGGCCAAGTCAGAATATAAGAGTATCTATGAGACGATGTATGAATGTGAATGAGGCAACGAGTGGGTGGAAAGACCGAGTCGTTTGGCGGTCCGTTCTCTCTGCCTACATCTGCGAGAAACGGCGTGATGGTTAGTTAGTTAGAATACTTGTTAGATAATGCGTTTCCACGGAATCGAACCGCGTGTTAGATAAAGGGTTTCTACGGAATCGAACCGCGTATAGAAATGTATTATACCTTCAAGAATACCTGGCTAGCTCAAGCAGGTACCGTGTTTTCAGTTCGTTGGTATTAAGAGAGAACATACGCCTTCTAGAAGTGGGTAGAACAAAGGGATATCTTGGAAATAAAACACTATTATTGTGGTGCTTTTAAATGCCTTCAAAAAGACCTATATTACAGCACTGGAATCTACGCGTAGGAAAAGCTTAAATCTCTTTGTGGACGGTTAAAAGAATGATGTTAAATTAGTGGGAAGAAAGCAGAGACAGAAAGTAATAAACAAGTAAAGCAGGGAACTATACCGCAGTTTTTGTAGTTTTGTAGACGTCCAGGGGGCAAGCAGTAGAAAAAATGAATCAAAATATACTAGTAATGAATTGACAAACACTGTAGAAAGAATGAATCGAAATGTACTAGTAATTAATTGACAAACACTGTTTTAGCAAAGCAAGTCTCGAATTCAAAGCGGAGCACGTAACAACCTCTCGCAACCAGAGCTGAAATCCAAGAGACCCGGTCTCCCTTTGTTCAGAGCTGAGGACCCCTTTGCCCCGCCTCCTTCGATAATAGTCACACCCACTTTAAACGCAACAACGGGGTGGCCATATGAAAGAATTTAAAAATACAAAGTACTTGATTTTAAGAAAATATTACGGGGTTGAATGTTTTAATTTTACGAAAGTTCATTTCATAACATACTGCACAGAAAAAAAAAACAAAAAGATACCAAAAAATACCAACCGATATAAAAGAAGAGGAAAATTAAAAAAAATAAGTAATTTAATATGTGAAGCCTAATTTTGAATCTATGTAATCTTTCGAAAAGGCCAGCCTTTTTTAATATCAAATATTGTACAAGGGGAGTAAAAATGCATATAGAATTATTTGACTTTATATCGTTGCCCAACGCATTGTATATTTTAGGAGTGATGAACCAGAACAATGTGGTTAGTTTTAGGGAGCACGTATCCAGGTTTGATACAAAAACGGGTGTGTGTTCACCAGATGACATGTGGTGGCGCGGTTAACCTTAAAATTACAAAAGATAAAGTATACTATATATTTTTTAAATGTTACAAAGTTTCTATAAATCAAACTTCAAGTATTTTTATTCAAGTAATTTTTATTATTATTATTTACAGTGGCACGTGTCAGGCTACATTTTCTCGCTCTTGCAACTCTTTCTAGTATCTTTCGTTACAACAAAAATTCGCAAATTTTCTGAGACGCGAAGCGCGTACAACTCATAATCACTCCCGTGCATCGATTTCTTGACACACTTATTAACTAAAAAATGCCCAACACAAGAAGAGATTTAAAATCTCTCACGAGAGATATACGCTCAAAATATTTGGGCTTGGCCTAATTCCTAATAGCTTTAATAAAAAAAACCTTAATCAGGTGAGCATTTATTTTGGCGTCAGCTAACGCTAATGGTTGATAATTAAAATATTCTGGAGAAGTTTCTTCATTAGATTTCCTCTTTAAATAATTCGAAACAAATTTAACATATTTTAGTATACTACATACTCAATAGTATTAAGTCGACCGGCACATCGGAAATCCCGGCGTTCCTCGAAACCAATTCTGGAAGTTATCATACGTCTTTGGCTTTCGTTGCTTGTCATGCAATAATTTACACAGACTACAAAATGGATTCACTGCACTTCCGAACTGCAATTGATAGAACTTTTTCCACCAGAAGTATTTAGCATACTCTTTTGGATTTCTCATTAAGAACTTCATTCGTTCTGCCAGTTCAGTAGGGGTCATCTTCGAGGCGTCTATGTATGAATATGGTGGAGCAATGGTCTTCATGTCAGCGCCGTTGAAAACTATGGGTATTACATCGTTTTCCAGTGCGTTGAAGAACTTTTCAGTAACGTAGTCGATGCAATTTGAATTCTCAAAGGATATGTAAAAGAAATAGTCGCTCTTCAAGATTTTGAAACATTCAGTTTCATTATTGCGGGAGCATGTAAAGTTTCCACACTTCCCGTAGATGTCGACATTGATGTGTTCTTTAATTTTATCAACTAGTTCCTTTCTCTTGTTTGGTGAGACGCATCTCGAGACAAACCAGGCGACAGGTTTTTTCTTGATTTTGTATTTTTCTTCCATTTCTGTCATAATGAGTGGGTCGAATGTTGGCTTCTTCCACTGCGGTCGCCAAGCTGGTGCCATGACCTTCCCTTCCATATCTAAGATGTTGAAGTATGGGAAGTGCACGTCAGAATCCAAGCGGTAGGTGATGGTGGTGTTGAACCTCCCATTGTGTTTATTACTAGCAGGGAATATTTGCGGACTCTCCAGTGAGTAATACACATAGAGCTGATGAGGAGATCGCACCGCTGGATAATCCCCGTCATTCTTCGGATAGAACTGTGCCCCATGGAAAACGACAGCGTCGAAATCTTCCAAAGAAGTCAAACTTCTGTTATTTGTTACGAAACACTTAGTATATTCGCACTTGTGTAAGAAAAAAGGATCTCTCCCGAAACCGAAACGAAAGTCCTTCCACCGAAAAAAAGAATTCCACAGCAAAATTCTTTTTAATTTTGCTCCATCACTCACTACTATCTCAGTCACCACAGAATCACGATTAGTTGATGGAACGAAATACAAGTACCATAATAACGAGCAGGAAGAAATGACAATTAGCAATGTGAAAACTCTCGTTAAATGCATTGTTTATACTTGCACCAATTTACTTTAATCGTTAATTATACATAATGTATCCATAAGGATAAAATGTACATAAACAGTTACCTTTAAACAGGCAGCTGTCGGCCTCACTTGTCTCATATATTTGTTACTATTACATTATATCACGTTTGGTCGCGTTCACGCTTTATCTACATACCGAATGTGCAGAATAACAGTGCCGGACTAAATCACAATACACAAACTGATGAGCGAAATGTGGAGCAAATATAGTGTGCTATTGTATTTATTATAATTGATCACTGAGACTTGTGAATAGTGACTTAAAAATTAAATTGTAACTGACACTAGCGGCCGTTGTTACCAACTACTCCCTAGCAACGGATCTTGGCCTAATGTCTTCGTTTTTCAAACATTAAGTAGCCTAATGTAGCCGAATTTCAGTTGAAGTAGCCTAAAGTAGCCCAAACGCCAATAGGAAGTCCCCATTTATCTTTTTGGATACATAATATCATTTTGAGTTGGAAGTGTTAAAAACAACTAGCAATACCAGAAATATTGTTTAAAAAAAAATTGTTAGAATTCGAAATTTTCATACATATCACACCACTGCTTTATAGGTAGAAAAGTTCTGTTAATAATTCTGCTTTTTAGTTTTCGGATACATTCAGAAATATTCTAATTTTTTGGATTTTATTGCTACACGGAAATATTTCGACTCTCTGAAAAAATACTGTCGAGGCCTGAAGGGTAAAAGTTCGACGAAGGAAGTAACATAAAGTGGCTAATACTAATACCTCCTCTGAAATCCCGGAATCATACACATGATTATTAAAACCCGGGATTAAGAAAAGACGATTGGACTATAAGTACTTAGGTATAATTACAAATTATTGATTTGCTTTAGTCTGGAAAACAAAACATTAGTATAAAAAATTCGTCTTTACTTAATTTTAAATCCTGGTAGTTTTTCCCACTCACTACGATAATGTTTTGCATATTAACCTTTTTTTTAAAAATTATATTTGTTCTGTAAAAAAAATTACAATGTGTGATATACATATATATATATATATATATTTCACTTGTAATAAGATAAAAGATATTATGATATGATTATATTTATTATTTTTCAATGTTCTCCCATAATAAGCAATTGCTTGTGTGTATGGGATGAGGTATTATTTGTTTAGTTTCTTAGATTTTTATTTTATTTTTAAAATTTTTGTGTTTGTTTTTCTTTTATTTATTTAAGTTTTTTATTTAGTTTAGGTTTTCAGTATATTTTTTTAATTGTGTTTTGAAATCTTTGAAACTATCATTTAGTGATCTTATATTTTCTGGCAATTTATTGAAGAAATTTGTTCCTAAGTATTTGTAGTTTTGCTGACCCAAAGTTTTTTTACAAATCGGAATTGGTAACATCTATTTTTGCCTGAGATTTGCTGTGTTTTTGAATGGTACGGTTTTGTTTAGGATATCATCATTGTAAAATTGTAAGGTTGCGTGATAAAGGAAAAGAGTATTTAATTTTCTGACTGTAAAATTCTTTGAAAATGAGTTCAGATGAATATAAAAATGATTTCTTTGATATTATTTTAATTATTAGTTTTTGCGCAATGTAAAGAGGTTTATACCTTTTATCTATTTTTTTATACCTTGTTTACCCATTTTCCATAGAAACGAAAAACTATTTATTATTATTTATTTATTGGATCTCACTATACATAAAACATTTTTTTTCACATAAAAATCAACCTTACTAGGACTAAGCCTGTATCGAGGTTAACAATTTACATTTGAGTGAAGCAAACATAAGAGTATCACAAACATAAAGTAATTCTAATAATTAAAATAAAATAACTTTGTTTGAATACCACTTTATTGTATATATTTATAACCAACCGGTTTCAGTTCAACCCGAACCTTCATCAGGGTTAATAAAAACATATTAAATTAATTACAGAGGTGTATGGGTACTTATAGTTAAGCTGGAAGAGGGAGAGAGAACATCAACTTTGGTGGGGGTGGAAGACTTAGGTAGGAGAGAGGGGGTAAACATAGGTGCAGGAAATGGAAATATATTTAAAATGGGGCTGTTTGTTAAATCTAATTGTTTATTTAGTAAATTGATTTTATTGACTTTAAGGGATTTTTTTATCTCGAGTGCTTCTAAATTGTTGAGGCGTAGACCTATCCCGTTTCTATGTAATACTTCTATACCTGAAGGCTTATCAAATGAGTAATCTTTATCTATTAAATGTGTTGCAAATTCCGAAAAACCTATGTTGTTAAAGCATCTCAAGTGCTCAACTACCCGCGTTTGAACATTTCTTACAGTTTTACCAATGGAAAATGCTTCGCAGTCATTACATTTAAGTTTATAGATGCCAGAATGGCTTAAATTATTTTCTTTATCTTTTGAGTAAATTAGAAGTTTACCTAGGTTATTATTGGTATAAAAAGCGGCTTTAATTTCTGTTGTAAATTTTAAAACACATGAGGACGAGAAATTATTAATGTATAAAATTCTACGCCAACCGTGGTTTTTATTTACTGCGATGTTGGGGATACTATTGTACAGGAATTTATTACAAAATATGAGTCGTTGTTTTTTTTGCAAGGATTTTATCAATTAAGGTATGGGTATATCCGTTATTTATGGCGATAGATTTGATTATAGAGAGTTCAATATTGAAGTTAACATTAGATAGCGGAATAGTGACAAGTCTGTAGACCATAGAATGAAAGGCAGAATGTTTATGGGAAATGGGATGGTTTGAAGTACTATGAATGACTGTATCGGTACACCTGTAGATGTAGTACACCTACACCGAACCAGCCCTCTAATTTGCCCACACTGCATGGGCGATCACATCCTTTCAAAATGTCCGGGAAGAGAAAAAACAGTACCAGCATGTGTAAACTGCACCAGAAAAAATTCTAAATATGGAGAAAAAAACACCACGGACCACGCAGCCAACAGTATTAGGTGCAACTATAGAAACAGAATGCTGAAAATTGCGAGGGATCGCATCGATTACGACTAATGATACATATTATTAATTACAAGTCTAACGAAAACCTAAATAATATGCACAATATTTAAAAAAAATTATACGAAAAGCCCGCCCGCAAAGTGTTAACACGCAGTGATAATATACAAGCCAACACATATAATATTATAATTGCAAATGTGAAGTGTATTCCCAGCGCCAACATTATTGTTAATTTTATTACTACCTCAAAATGAACGACTTTATAATAAACGCAATAGATAATTCATATAAAATTGACGAAAGGATTTTTGACACGGTACAAACGATTTTATAGATATTAAACCTACAGCCAGCCTAATAATAATACACATGAACGTTAGATCTTTGGAAAAAAATTTCGAAGAATTTCTAATAACTATTAAACATTTAAATGGACTTATAATATTATCAGAAACGCATTCATCGAGTGAAATTAATTATAATATACCGGGTTACTCGTACTATGCAACAAAATATAAAATTAACAGAAATAGCGGCGTCGCCATATTTGTATCAAATATTTACGCTGTCACAAGTGTAAATGAAATAATGGTGAATAATTTCAATTTATTAAACTTGGAGATAAATTTTATGAATTATTCATTCAATATCATTGCTATTTATCGGACACACTCTTCTGCTATAACCACATACATAGAAGAATTAAAAAAATATTACAACACCATAGAAACAAAAAAACAATACTCATCGGAGATATTAACGTAAATATCGCTAATGACTACTCCTCTAACGATAAAGATAACTATTTAAATATGTTAGCAGAATTAAATTACATTTCATGTATAAATTCATACACCTGGAACATTATCGAACAACGACCATCTTGTATCGATCACATATTCACAAACACCAAAGATATACAAAATATATCATCTGCGGTAATTAAAACAGCTATAACGGATCATTTTGCATGTATATTTAAATATGACTACAAACATCAAAACCTCTCATTACCAACCACAACGGCCGTTAATAATACTGATAAATACAACTATAGTATTAATATAAATTCTCTCACTAAAATATTAAGTAACGAAAAAATATGGCAAGAAATATACCAATGTAACGATGTAGAAGAATGCTGCAAAATGTTTGATAAAAAACTGAGTTTTCACATAAATGCTTGTAGAAATATTACATCTAACAAAACTTCTTCAAAACTAAAGCCAATCAAACCATGGATAACTCACGGATTAATCATCTCAATTAGACAAAAATAAACACTCTACAAACAATATACAAAACAACCGGAAAATATAACATTACAAAAACATTTCAAAGCTTATAAAAAAAAACTTACATATCTAATAAAAAACACAAAGGATGACTACTACAAAAATCTGCTGTAAAGATAAACCTCTAGAAGCTGCAAATGTATTTAACAATTTTTTTGCTAATGTAGGAAAAAACCTCGCTAAAAAAATCCAACAAGGCCTTACCCCAAATGACCCAAATACTACAGTAAATAATGAGCATAAATTTGAATTATTTCAACCAACAACACCAGAAGAAATTGAACAAATTATTACAGGTATGAAAGGAGGTTCTGCCCCTGGTTTTGATGGGGTCACATACAATCACTGAAATGTATAAAATCACAAGTATCAAAACCATTAACTCATATGATCAATACAAGTTTTCAAAGCGGAGTTTTTTCCATCCATGTACAAACAATCTGTAATTATACCAATATTTAAAACCGGCAATCCGGAAGAACCAACCAATTACCGCCCTATTTCTTTACTATCAAACATTGCAAAAATATTTGAAAAAATTGCCAAAAAAAGAATAACTCAGTTCATAAAGATTATTAATATAATTCACGAAAACCAGTTTGGTATCATGGAAAACAAAAGCACAAAAGATGCCATTGCTAAATTATCTAGTACCATACAAGACGCTTTAGACAAATCATTAAAATGTGTTGGTATTTTTGTTGATCTCCAAAAAGCCTTCGACAGCATATCTCATGTCAAACTAATACACAAATTAAAGATCGTGGGTTTTAATGACACAGCATTAAGTTGGCTAAAAAGTTATCATCACCAAAGAACACAAGTTGTAAAAATTAATCACGCATCTAGTCTACCACTCACCTTTGATTTTGGGATACCACAAGGTACTGTTTTGGGTCCATTACTTTTTATCATGTACGTTAACAATATTTTTAAACAAAACCTCAGTGGAACAGTTATATCTTACGCAGATGATACAATTATCATAATTAAGGGTAATGACTGGAAAATTGAAAATGAAAATGCAAATAATGACATCCAAATCCTAAAAAACTGGTTCGATACAAATCTACTTACAATTAACGCAAAAAAAACAGTTTATATACCATTCACAATAAATAAATTCAAAACTTACCCCAACATTCATATAATAATACACAACAAAAAATGTAACAAAGATGTTTGTAATAAATCTTGTACCATACTAAACCAAACAACTGAAATAAAGTACCTAGGTGTAATTGTAGACCAACATATGAAATGGAACAGACACATAATATATGTGAACTTGTTAAGCGCATTAGAAAATGTATCCATATATTCATTAGATTAAGAAATGTTCTCAAGCTAAACAACCTGAAAAAAGTCTATTACGCACTAGTCCAATCATTACTTCAGTATGGAATCATTGAGTGGGGAGGTGCATATGAAAAAATTTTAAGCTCTGTAAAAGTGGTACAAAAACTAATAATTAAAGTAATTTTGAAAAAACAACCAACATTCTCTTCAGCATCATTGTTCAAAATTTTCGAAGTACCAAAAATTGAAGACCTCTATAAAAAAGATGCAATATTACAAATATATAAAGAAACTGTAATAAAAAAACATAAATTTAACTCATCCTTAAGGCATAATTTTAACATCCAAATTCCTCTATTTTCAACTCAACAAATGCACAATAATTACATTTACAAAGGCATAAAATATTTTAATAGTCTTCCCGAAGAAGTGAAAAAAATACCAGATTTTATTTTATTAAAAAAAAGGTCAAATTTATCTTTAAAAAAAATAATATCACCTTTCAAATGTTATAACTTCATTTCATGTTACAACCAAAATTAACGTCACCATCCTCTTTTAAGTTTATATTAATTGTACTGTATTTATGTTAATTACAGATATAAACATGAAAAAATTGTGAAATAACTCCTACGCCAAGCTCAAGAGCTAGCACTCTTTATTGGAGTAGAAATTCAATAACATATGCTTTTCACTATTACCTATTATTACCTAATTTTATGTACAATGTAACAATGTTATAAGTTAAACAATAAAAAAAAATAAAAGATTATGAGTGTCAGAAGGCTGACTTTTTGATGATATACTAAATGTCATATATTTAGTTTTTATTGTATTCAAAGTTAAGATGTTATTATTCAGCCAACTCTTTACTGCTCTTAATCCTAAGTCACATTTGTTAAAAGCATTGCTCCAGGTTTTACCCTCAAATATTAAAGCAGTATCGTCTGCGAAACTAACAATCTTACCTGGAATATCTAAATTACACAAATCATTAATGTAGATTAAAAACAATATTGGTCCAAGCACACTACCTTGCGGAACCCCAAAAGAGATTGGTTTGCTATTGCTTAAATGATTATTTATCTCTACTTGTTGAGTTCTATCACTTAGATATGATGTGAACCACCCAATTGCTATACTATGAATGCCAAGGGAAGATAATTTTTTGAGGAGTAATCCATGGAACACCGTATCAAATGCCTTTGATAGATCTAAGAACACAGCCAAAGCTTTTTTTCCATAGTCTAACGCACTAGTGACTTTGACCAATCTCGACTTAGCCAATCTCTCTAGTACTTTTGAAAGAGTATTGAGTAAGGATAAAGGTCTGTAATTATTGACATCTAGACGATCTCCACCTTTAAAAAGGGGAATTACTTTAGCTTTCTTACAATGAGAAGGGAACATCCCGCTCTCGAAGCTAATATTTACAAGGTGAGATATGGGACCAGCTAATTCGGATACGTACTATAAAACACAATAATCGTGCAGGGGAAGTTGTGCAAAGCGAAAGTGACAATGGCTAAGACAAATAGACGAATTCAGGGCTCAGGGTATTCCCCGAAACGAACGAATCATAAACAAATAGGGTGAATCATGTCAATATCAAATTGTACCTACCTACATTATGCACACACACATTTACATTCGTGTGAAATATAATTTTTTTATTATTTGTGATTTGGCTGATTTAAATAACTTGTCTCTGAAGTGGCCTAATAGGCGACCAGTCACCTTTTAGATTTTTTCGTCGCCGATTCTCGTTCTGAGTAGCCTAAATGGCGACACTGCTCCCTAGTAGTTGCATAGTATGAGCAACGTCTTATCTGCCTGTTCTAAATTAACTTATGTGCCTCCATTTATTGTTTTCCTATTGCTGCGTCCACCGTTCTCTTCAATCCATTCATAGACAGAAAAATTACGTCAAGATAATGTATTTACTGCGAAATTAACAAAATCTAGAAATTTTGCGTCCATTATGAATAAATCCCTTGTTTTACATAATATTTAAATAAATATTATTAAAACAAAAATCTGTTTAGATCGTTATGACTTCATCTTTACTTTGAGATTCAATTTCGTAGTTCGTAAATAAAATTTGAGATTTGAAAATGAAAATTCAATTTTTAGTAAACCGGCACTATATGTACAGGTATTTCAACTTCCCAATCTGCTTTTATCAACAATCTTAATTCCAATATCAGTAAAACACTTAATTAAATGTTAAAAAATAATTACAAAATTCCCAATCAAAATATCAATCATCTGCCGCTTTGATTGAATCGATGATTAGAGATTACAATCGGTTCTTATTGGCAGATTAGGACCGCTTTTTCCATTTTTATTAATTGTTGAAGTGAAAAGTTACCTGTCGTAAAAAATCATAGAATATCTTCAAATAGCGCAAACTACGAAAATGGGGAGTATTTTATTTTATTCTTTACATCATGTCGTTGTATGTATCAAGTACTGAAGATGACATCAGAGAGAGGATGCCCCCCAACAGAGATATATTGATGAAGGCGATTTCTGGAGTTTTTGACATTTAGATTTTTACGGGTTGAGTTCTTCCAAGGAGTGAGGCCGACGACTCCCCAAAAGTGATTTTGTGGTCACTTTTGGGGAGTGAAAAGGTCTCTTCCGAAGTTCTTGCTTATCCAATGGAGTAAAATTAACATCCAACAATATACATTTTGAACCCAAAATGGGTAAATATTCAACCAAAATTTGTCACCTTATTTTATAGTAAAAAGTTACATACCTTTTAGTTTGAGTTTGCCTATATTTCTAATAGCATTCAATTCTTTTTGATAAAAAAAATGTCTTTTTTTATCAAAATTAATTAAAATTCGACAAAATTTGTTCTTCAACTTCCAACATGGATCGGACTATATGTGGTGCTGTTGCAAAAGTTGATATGTCCGATTTACCGATTTTAAAGAACAGACATATTACATTTAAATATTGATGAAAAATCAGAATCAAAAGATTTAAGAGTGAAGACACTTGTTGCATTTTTGACTAGTTTACTCGCATAGCTTTCTATCCTATATTTTAGAAGTATCAAGGTTAGGTTGCTTGAATTTGTATCCTTAAAAACTCCGTTAACCAAATTATAGGTTCCACATTTAGGGCTAGCTGTTTTGGAAAAAGTGAACAATTTTTCAGATTCCCAAGTTCTATTCGAATGCAAGAAAATCACGTCGATTTTATTCAAATACAAATTGGGTTGTTTCAACTCCAAAAAAGCTTACATTTTATTTGAATAATCCGTTTCAGTGTTCCCCGCCGAATCGGACAATTATTCCAAAGAATCCGATAGGAATTAAGGCCGCAACACTTACAAGTTGTTTATGGAATGCGTCTTTGCCCGCCCGTCATCTGTCAGATTTCTTTGTACGTTTTGCGTAATATTTTTAGGCCGCACAACTTACAAGTTGTCTATGGAATGCGTCTTTGCCCGCCATTTCAAATTTTGCAACACATTCCTAGGGACATATCAAATTTTGCAACAACATTCCTAGGGACATATCAACTTTTGCCACCACATTCCAACTTTTGCCATAACGCTACCGATTATGCCAAAAATGCTTTTAAATATTTTATTGTATATATATTTCATCGCATATTTATATAAGGATGTACGGCAAAATTTAGTTACTACGTCCCTATGGAGCTATTAACACATTCTTTGCGGGAAACGAGAAAACTCGTCATACGCCTTTTTACAGTAAAACGCGGGAGACGAGTTTACTCGTTTTGTTGCGCAAAGCGGTAAGGAGCGGGAAACTTGTAAACAAGGGGTTCTAAATGGGTGCGGGATCATGTGTTTTCTATTGTCGGCAGTACCCGATCTATCTACCTGTCAATACAATGAGTTTGAAACACAACAAAAAAATAAAACCTTTGTCGCGTATGTTCCGCTCACAAACTACGCAGTGAAACGCGGTACATGTGCAAGTATTGCAATGTACCCCTGCATGAAGGAAAGTGTTTCGAACGCTATCTCACATTGAAGCACTATTAGCTTATATTTTTTTTATATGTATTTAAAATTTCTAAATAATCTTGTAATTTTGTATGAGTAAATTTCGATATGTTATTTCGATTGTGAAATAATGTTTTTTCTATGATTCCCAAGAAAGTAGAAAGTTTTTCTTCATAAAAAAAGGAATTACACATACATTGCTAAGTAAATAAATAGAGACATCTTTTTAAAGTAAAACACTGAAAGTTTCATCGAAAAATATCAAATAGATCATAAGATATGAATATTTTGCGGAAAGTCTAATTTTGGCGCTAAACTTAAAAAAATACACCCGCGGTTCGCCCCCAATTTGGCGGTAAAATGCACCATATAGTGTTAAGATATTTTTAGAGTTTACTCGTAATACGCCTCTGAATTTATTTCGGGATTATTTTGTAGGTATCTCTCGATATCAATGTTATCGATTAAAAAAATAGTTAATTACTACATCCTCATGGAGCTACTAAGATATTTAGGAGTTAACTCGTAATACGCCTCTGGATTTATTTCTGGACTATTCTGTAGGTATCTCTCGATATCAATGTTATCGATTGAAAATGCTTATCTTGATTCACCTTAGAAAATGATGACGGACTACGGAAAATTTATATAATATAATAAGTATATTATGATAACGAAAACGGATACTTTAACAAAACATATCCAAAAATGCAAGCAAAATTTACGGTCGAGGTGGAGAAAAAGTCGAAGGTAGGAAATGCCGGTAAATAAGTGGTATTCCTCCTCCATTAAATTATTGTAATTTTGTTTTAATTTAATTTAATTTCAATTTAATTTTATTTTAATTTTAATTTTATTTTAATTTCAATTTTATTTTTAATTTTATTATTTATTTTAACCTAACCTAGTATTATATGTGGTAAGGGATGGCTGTGCGGCCTTTTTCATCATTTGGATTTGATGCCACAATACCCAAGCAAGCTTAATTATTTTTTTAATCAAATTTAGCTAATTACGGATATGTGCTATTTTATTTATTTGTGTTTTAAATATTAACAGAAATATGAACTGCTTAAAAATAATTTTGGATGATTTTAGAGACAACTTTGGATTTTTGCGAGTTAATTGTAATTATTAAAAAAAAATCTTGACCTAATTAATATTTTTTTAAATTAAAATAAAACTTTTGCAAAAACGGCGTAGAAATTATAATTTATATCCAACATATTTGTGTTTTAACGTAAGTCAAACGCTTGTGATTTAAATTTACGCCCATAATTTTTTTTAAACATCTTTATTTTTTAGTTTGTATTTATCATATTATTCGAGTAAAAAAACATTTTTTTTAAATAATCGTAATAAACTCACAAATAATTCGCAAAGTTTGCATATGAAAATTGTAATTCTTTGATGGCTAGTATTTTATAATTTAAAACACAAATACTAGATATTTGCTAAAACTGTATATTTATATTAATATATTTTTGTGTTTTGTTGGGCATTTTGGCCTCTAATCCAAAATAAAGTTTTTTATGAAAAGGGCCGCGCAGCCGTCCCTCTTAACATGCACTTACAAACGCGCCAGCCACTATACACTTTTGCATTATATTCTACTAGCTTCATATAATGGTTGCCACCAAGAAAGTCGGTGTTCCATTTGCCCGCTGGATTTCAAACTATTCATTTATTTATTTGTATCATTAGCGCCTCTCGGCTTTTACATAATATGTATGAGAGATAAACATAAACCATAACATGAGAAATTAGAATTATGTATTTAAATTGTAAATAGAAGTCAGAAACATGTGTAACTAAATAATAAAGCCAAAAAAGTTCCTGTTTAAATAATACGATAGAGGAATGCCATTAATAATACGTACACATAAAAAAATGAGGTACACAGAAAATGCTTACGGGTAAAATATTTAAAAACATATAATATTAAGTAAAATATATTTCAGGTTGAAAAGATGTCCGCATATTACAAGAAAAAAAAACTAAATTTTATTGTAACAATTGTCAGCACGCAAAATAGCAAAGATAAAATTAAGAATATCTGTAAATACTCGTAGCAAATCAAGCAGAACCGCTACAATTATACAATTATGCCATTCTATCAAAATATATTTAAGTATAAGAAAAGATAACAGGTACTTAGAATAACCCCCCGAAGTTAGTGCACGAAGTTATATATAAGTTAAGTATTTCACATTTCAGGAAAAAAATATGTTAATTTTTATGTTGAATTACGTTTGTAGTTTTTAAATAAGACTTAAAAGATTTTTTATTTTAATTTAATTAAAATCAATAATAAAATCTGCTTCACAGTCGAACATGAGATCAAATGCAAAGTAATTTTGATAGATCTAACAATTGGAAAGAGTAATAATAGACTTACTTTTGAAATATTTAGAAAACCAACTTTTGCAGACACTACAATAAATGAAAATTCAACTCATTCTTGGTCTCATAAATTTTCAGCTTACAATGGTACATAGACTGATTATCATTCTCTTGGACAGTAAAGCGTACGAGAAAGAAAAGGCAACGATACAAACCACCGCGGTTGATAATGGCTATGACGTATATTATAAAATTTTAAAAAATATATAAAAAATAAGGAATATAAAAATAAAATTAATTTAATACATCCGGCAAATAATAAAAATATAGAAAAATTTGCTTATTTCGAATTCATCGGTCCAATATCCATAAAATACCAAAAGAAATAACAAAATGCGGTCTAAATATAGCTTTCAAAACTAATAATAACATAGGAACAAACCTTAAAAACTCTAAAAGTAGAAATCCTAAACTTTATAATGGTGGCATATGTTAATTAAAATGTGACCACGTCGACTGCAACTCTACTTACATCGGACAAACGGGAAGGGCTAAATCAACTAGATTCAAAGAACATATAAGTTGTCATAATAATAAAATGGGCGGCTCTTGGTTGGGCTTCGCCCATTTTAAGTGATATTAACAACAGTTACATTTAATAGATAGATATTAGGACATTCACAGAGAGAGGGTGAGTATATATATTGTTAAAACACGGAACAGGAAGGAGTTAATTAATAATAACATGCTAAATTTACGCATACTAAGAATGACAGTTGTTTGAATAAATGAAATTTTACGTATTTGTGATGGATTATTTCAAATTAAACACTATTATTGACTACATGTCTACAACTGATATTAACTGTTATCTTAGGTACCTAATATAATTAGCTCATAGGAGACTTGCAGTGCTTAAATATGTGTTACAACCGTCAATGTCTATAAGTTGAATCAATATCGTTTAGTTTGTCACAATTAAAGATAGTTATAACAAAGTTGACTTAAATAATAGATTATTACATATTGAATAAAATAAAATACTTTTTTTGTTTTAAAACCACGATATTTATTAATTTAAGAACCGACCGGTTTCGCTTTACTTAAGCATCATCAGGGTACAAATTAATACTATTTAATTAAAACTATTTATTTTATTAGTATTAATTTGTACCCTGATGATGCTTAAGTAAAGCGAAACCGGTCGGTTCTTAAATTAATAAATATCGTGGTTTTAAAACAAAAAAAGTATTTTATTTTATTAAATATGTCAAACCACAAAGTGATTGCTTTCTAAAATAATATTACATATTGATTAATTGTACCCGTGTTTATGAATAAAAGGAGGGGAATTGTGCGATGAGATTAGCAGTCGGTTTAATTAAAAGGTGTTAATTTTACTCCAACTGGTGGTAATTCTTTACCTACAACTGTTACTGTATCTAATCAAGTTTAAAGTTAGATTATATAAACAACATCATCAGGAGGGTAAAAATTTATATATAAAGGTAGATTATTACAATATAGCGCCCCTGAGGTGATATCTCACAAAAGCGGCGCTTTGCAAATTGTCCAATAAATGAATAAATATAATGTTTACATTTTATTGTGTATACACCGAAGTCAAAAATTAAATATAGATTGCAATTGGGAAAGAAGAAGTGGAAGGAGGGGGGAGGGGTAAGAGTAGGCTGGGTTTATAATAATTAGGAATTACAATATCGTTAGACGGGAAAGACCAGTTGAGTGGGAAAATATTTAAAAGAGAGTTTATAAAAAAATTCTCGTTAATTATATCTGCTTTTATATTAACATGTTTCCTCATTTCTAAAATTTCAAAATTATTTATAGTGAAGTATTTTAAGACCTGAAAAAAACAAATAGCATATAACCATAAAACAGTATATTCATAAGACAAATAGCATTTAATAACGGTTATTCTAATAAATTGATTGTTGAAATACTAAATTAAAAAAAATAAACATATTCTCTTCAAACGGTCTTTCTAAAGATAGAAATAAACAATGGCGTAGAATTCTGTTTGTCGATAACGATACTTCTAAAATTATATATAAAAAACAATCCTGGTACTATTCAACTGGCGTTTTACACTAATAACAATGAAGAAATATATTCTTAATAATAAAGATATAAAAATTCAAACAAAAAAAATCAGGAGTTAAAAAACTCAATTGGGATGAATGTAATTTCTTTTACAAAGGTAGAACCAATAGGAACTTTGAAGTCAGAACTAAAGAATATCGCAGGGCTCTAAATGGAAATAGTGAATCTGAGTTTGCAAATCATCTTTTGAATAATGATCACACTTTCGATAAAAAATTCAGGTCTTAAAATACTTCACTCAGGATATCAAGCACCGCAAATAAATAATTTTGAAATTTTAGAAATTAGAAAACATGTCAATATAAAATCAGTTATAATTAATAAACAAAAAAATATATAAATAATAATGAAAAATGCCATCACAAAGTGATAAGCTTCCAGAAGAAATCTTCTTAGTAAACGCTTGTTAATCGTAAGTAGTCAAATATTGTGAGCTGCATATTTAAATATTCGCGCCATTCATTTGGTTCGTTTTTAAACCGCCAGAGGTGCGCTCTGTCGGCCATCTATAGCCGTGCGTGTCGGCCATTGAAGGAACGCGTGATTTTTTTTATAAACGTCAAACATAATCACGTAACTGTGGATAATTTTCATTGTAATGTAATTAATCCAATGGATTATGAACTTTCTAAAACATATTTTCTTCGATATTATCCAAACATTATATGAGCAGAAACGATGCTTTTGAAGAAATCTCGTATTATTATGAGGCGATCCTATTTTAGTATGAAATCGTGTCTTAATTTTCAAGTTAGCGGAATTTAACCGAAACAGATAATTTAAATTTGACCAATCAGAGGGTCTACATCGTCCAGACGCAAGAGTATTAATACTATCAGATACTTTTTAAAAGTTTGCAGAACATCTCTTAGTGAATAATCACGTCCCACTTGACAACTATGAACTTAAACCCTTTCATATAGAAATCAATAAAATAACCAATGACCCTAATATAACATTAATTAATAAATTAATGAAAATTATTTATTCTTCGCTTCTAAGTATGTTCACAAAACCTAAACAATATAAAATATTTAAATAAATAAATAGCTCCCACATCATTATTAAACAATTAAGATAACATTAATGTGGGGAAAACAGACTTCAAAATACCCCCACAGAATATGAAATCTATTGTCACAATTATTTTATCATTAAATCGGTTTAACCGGTAATAAATCATTTGAAATTGGGAGGGGGTAAAATAAAATCATAGAATTAAATTTGAAAAAAAAATGTAGTACCTACCTACTAAAATGTTCATACCAATGTACCATGCTTTGTCTATGAGTTTTGTATGTGGAAAGTAGCGATGGGCTCAATCGACTATTTACTCGATCTTTTTAACCATCGAAATATTTCGATTCATTGTCATAGATAAATCTATTTTGTCGTCTAAACGTGGCTAAAACAGTTTGAAAATGGCAATGAAAGCCGAAACAGCTGTAACAAATAGTTGGGCAATTTTTTGTTAAAAATTTCTAATTTTTTCGCAATCAGCTTCGAAATATCTACATTTATAAATTATTGTAATGTGTTTGTACATTCAATAATAAAATAACAAAAACAAAATACTTGCAGAATTTAATAATTATATTATCAAATTTGATAATAATTAATTTAAAAAAAAAAATGATGCAGTTCTACGAATTAAACACAAAAACAATTTAAAAAATACTTTGAAGATTGTCTATACATCGCCTTTTAAGCATTATTTTCTTTCTGTATATACTTACTACTCCCATAAACACGAGCTCCTTGACCTCACCAAATTATATTTATTTTGTTATAATTTGTAATCTTGTAATATTTTCTAATAAAATAACAAATAAATAATTATTGTTTACATTTAAAGGAGGCTGGTTTGGAGAGACCCTTTGACCTCTCCAGCTCCTCTCGATCCATCGCTCTGCGCTGTAGAAAGTCGTTCCTGGACACACTGATCCATAGATTCCAACCCAACTTGTATACCTTTTACCTTCCCAGAACTACCTCCATGTACTTAAAAATAACGTGTATAAAAAATACGCTCCACACAGCATCACAAAAGATGACATAGGCCCCGAGGGAAATTATTTTCCTCAGGGCCTCCTGTGTGGGGTTAACGTAAAAAAACTTCCATATAATTAAGCTTTAGCTTTGTTGCGAAGGTTGGTAATCGGTGTTGAAATTAAACTGTTTTATAATAAATTTATTCTATTGCCGGGATAAAACAGGCGTGAATAAATTTAACAATATTTTTTTATCACACAAGTAATCAATCACAACAGACACAGCAAGGATTATTTATGTAATCGCGGCGCGAAAGGATTAAGTTGGTTTGATTAGCGCGTTAAAGATATGCAAGTAGTAGACTGTCTGAGTACTTTCCAGCAGTCGCTTATATAAGGTGCGAATGCATCGAGAATCATCCAGCGGGTAGGTAGATGGGCAGTACCTACGGTGTTCGCTAATAGGTTCCAATGCGATTCAAGTTGCACTTAAGAACTTTCCCGAAAATTCTTGTTGCTATCGCTACAATATGTTTCCGCCCGTAACGCTGAAGATTCTAGCGGTCGCCCAATGCCCAATGTTTTAGGTATCGTCCGGCTGGACCTCTAGGTCACGGCGGAAATGTCCAGTAGGTTATACCACGGCCTAGGTACCTACTATGTCGGGTACTACTGTGTACTAAGTGTGTACTAAGTAGTACCGGACATCGTACGACTCGAGTAGTGGCGTAGCCACTACAGCTTATAATAATATGACAGAAAAACTGAAATGCACCCTGAATTGGCATTTTACGGGAACCTTTCAAAAAAAAAATGGCGCTGAGTGGCCATTTGATGACAATGTCATATTTGAATTTCTGCAAAACATCGGACAGGGTTTCGGCATTGTAGCTAGCGTGTAAACAGAATGCTATTGCTTATGTTTTGTACATTATTTTATAAGTGTGAGGTTTGGGTCAACCTCAAGAAGAGCGGCATGAAAGGCTACGCGTGTAGTATAAAAATGTCTACCGTATGATGTTTGGCCTTCCCAGATACTGCAGTGCTTCCGAAATGCTTACGGAGGGGTGGTACTTGCCTCTCGGTTGTGCAGCCTCCATAAGAGCTCGAATGGCAGGTTTAAGGGAGAGATAAACAACTCCACAAAGTCCTTATCATGGAATCCCGCCAGTCCAGAATTAAACACCGTAGCACACTGGAGAAATTTTTTGGCGCAGTCAATGTTCTGTTCTACGCTTATGTAAAAAAATTAAAATTATTTCCTTGCATTTACGTTCTTACTTTTTAAGTGTATGTATTGCTTTATGAGATGTTATTATTGTATTATCATCGTATATGCTTTATGGGATGTTATTATTGTATTATCATTGTATATGCTGTATGGGATGTTATTATTGAATATTATTGGTTAATATTGTATTTAATTTTTGGAATAACTTTATTGAGTAATACCTCAAATTTAAATATTTTAATATTGAAGACAATATTAGCGATTTCTAAACAAAAATCTGAAACAGAAAAATCAGAAAAGGATACGGTCACATCTAGGACTCGAACCCAGGACCCTTGCCTTGCCGGGGCACCGCTCTACCACTGAGCTAATGGGACCCTATCCCCTTCGGTCACATTTAACTGTATCATACGTCGAATAAGAACTACCAACATTGTCTTCATTTTTTCACCGAACATTTTTTATTGGGAACTATCTGATTTTTCTGTTTCAGATTTTCGTCGAGGAGTAGCCGAGGCTCTTGACTAGCAAGCTGGAGATCGCGGGTTCAAATGCCAGCGCGCAGCACTGAATTTCATTTGTGTTATATCATAGTTTACTCATTTTAAAATTCATAAATAGGTAGTATATTTGCGGCATGTTCCATGTTGGTACAAGACCACTATTCAGAATTGAAACGTTGCTTGAAATGGCTTGGGCAGTGTTGATGACCACATCTAAATAGCCTTCTAGGTTTTTCCCACCTTACTCTTCCCATCATCTTTCCCTCCCCACTACCTTCAGCCTCAAAACATACCCCGATTGGGGATGCCATAGTTTCACTTGCTCCAGACGGGTTAAATTCTCGGGGCTACATGTTCAGCACACACAATACAAGTCCATTGGTAAATACCTTCAGTGGCTAAAAGCACACCGGCGGTGGCACCTCTCGCGGCGGCTAAGAAAGAGAGGTTCTACCAGATCGGGGGGGGGGGGGGGTGACATTAGCACCCTCGACGCTTCCGTGTGGCGTAAAGTGCTTCCATCACTTCCGGGAAGGCTCGACGCTATCGTTACGTTACCTGGCGACTGTAAATAACTAACGGTTTTTCATAAAATAAAGACTCCCAGCTAGTGGAATGTAAAAAGGCATGCAATTTAACAGTATTTCTAATGAATTTTTCTTGCTTACACGTGTTTTATGTTCTTAGAGATGTTTCTGATAGTTTACAGAACAGCGTTGTAAAAAACACGTACATTACTCTGTTGAAACGAATTTACGGCAGCATAAATTGTAGGTCAATTTTTTATTAGTGCCACGAAATCGATGTATTGTGCCGGTAATTATTATACGTCATGCCTGTGTGTGTTTGAGAGATACGTATGCGATATCTACATAAATAACAGTTGATCGCATGGCAACTCTTGGAAATTACACAGTTAGTAGTCATTCAGAATATATCTGAATACGTGTTCACGCAGGTGGTCTTGTCCGAATAAATAAAATAGACGTGTTGCGAAAATATTATTATTTTTCAAAACACGTGTTCCTACTTCCTCAAAACATATTTATGATATGTGAATTCATTCGTTATAGGCCTCCAGTCCCGTTTTTAACAGGAAAACGAATTATTTGACCACGTCTTGATAAATTATCAATATATCATATCAGTAAGTAAGATTCCAAAGTCAAGGTTTGTAGAAAACGTATTTAACCCATTACCTCCATGACGATGTCTATAGGCATCAAAAAAATAGATGAAAAGTATGATTTTTTTTCACTGTGAATAAAGCTAAATCCCACCAAGTTGTTATGCAGCATTTACAGATTGGTATGTTAGCTTTCAATAATTAACATAATTTAATAAATTTTATTAATTATTCTATTTTTAATATTTTTTTTACTAAAGCCCTGAAAATAGACCCATTTTGAAAAAAAAAATTAGAACGGAAAAAAATAAAACATGTGTGAATCACATATTGTTATCAAAAGATGAAATAGTCGAAAACACTGTTTCAACATAGTACTATATGCATAAGATGACCGCTGGATGTCGCTGAAATCAGGTGATGCCTGCGCGGAACGTTTGGAGGTTAGCTGTGACAGTGTTTTCATATGTTTTTGGTTAGCTTGCCTTCAAATAATACGGTTTTGTTGTGTTTTTATGGGTGATTTTTATTAAAAATAATAGTTAGTCTGCAGTTTTCGGATATTTTTAACAGAGAATGTTGATGAACAGACGGACGAAGAGCTGATTGACGATGATTTGATGGCATATCACGACTTGACTGGAATCAGCCTTCGACATCCTCTGATGCGAGTCGTAATACCTTGCGAATATCTATTTCAAATGCACCACCAGCCAAAAAATTAAAACTACAGTAAACTGTTGCGTTCCTGAACCGCTGAATGTGGTTCATAAAGATATGTACGAAAAGCTGAAGTCTTATAATGCTTTTCAAGTGTTTTCATTATTCTTTGATGACGAAGTGATTCAGTTTATTCTTGAGAGGATGATCAAATACGCTCGATTTAAAACCAATACCGAATTCCAGTAAGATATATACGAATTGAAGCGTTTTCTTGGTTTCTGTGTTGACCGGCTACAATACATTGCCATCTACCACAGATTATTATTTGTCTGACCCGACCTTGGGTGTAAGCGTCATCAAAAAAGGTACCAACGTCCACATTTCGAGCTTATAAAGCGCTATATACATTTTTGCGATAACAACAATCTAGATATAACCGACAGAATGGCTAAGGTATGATAATAACTAACGTTCCATCTTTATTTGTATTTGATGTTTTTGCACACAAACTTTCCATCGACGAGCAAATGGTGCCATATTTCGGTCGACATTATTGCAAGATGTAAATTAAGAATAAGCCAATCAAAGTTGGCTACGAGATTTGATGTCTTGCTTCCTCCGAAGGCTACCTGTTTCGAAGCAATGCCATATTCCTGAGCATCTGATACACATGACCCCGTATTAGGTCAGAGATTATCCTTCGTACTGTCTATGATGGAATATATAGATTTCCTCGCACGCCATGAGTTATTTATGGACAATTTCTTCACATCTCACCATTTGATGTGTATCCTGAAGGATAAGAGAATGTGCGCTACTGGCATATGTAAGCCAGTTCGCTACCCTAACCTTGAAGCTTCAGGCAAGTTGAAGACAGGAAATTAATTGCCTAAAAGTAACATTTCCTTCTATATCTCCCTTGCACATAGCGAACATTTACCTAGCAGGTGAATTTGATGCGGTGGTAGACGTAGAAAGCCAAATCCTCGTATGCCGTTGGTTAGGACAACCGTGAAGTAACAGTGGCCACGAACTATGATCGAATGGAGCCAGTAAGTTAAGTGCAGAGTTGGCAGAAATTGAAGAAATATAAAAAAGCAAAGTTTTGAAGGAAGCATGCAAAAAAAATCGGTTGCCCAGCGTGCCAACACGAAATTATAATTTGGGAATGGGTGGGGTAGACCTCCATGATAATGGTATACAAAATTATCGGGTCAACATTCGGTCAAAGAAGTGGTACTGGCCTTTATTTGAATCTTGCCTGAGCAGCACTCTTTTAAATTTATGGAAGTTGCTATGCTTCTTTAGGAAGTACGAGCATGATATGGGAAACCAGATGACTAGGCGACAGAGAAAACCTTCCCAGAAGGCATTCCGTGTGGAGGTTACCCGTACTCTTTTATTGTCTTTTCCAAATCAGGTCAATGCCGAATTCGGAGATTCTCGTGTGAAGAAAGAAGGCCATGACGCAGAAGATGGGAATCGTGTGCGTCAAATGCAAGAATTTCATTTGACATATCGTGGCGAATCTCGAATTCGTTGTGCTCTATGTAAAAAAACTCCAGCAGTCTATCGATGCCGGGCCTGCAACCGCGCCCTTCATTTTGACTGCTTCGAACGGTATCACTTAGGGAATAATTTGGTTAGATTTGGTTAGTTTTCCTCATTCTAGAAGGTTTTTTCTAATATTGAATTTTTTGTTATTTTTTAATTTTCCATTAATAAATTGTATTTTCATTGAATTATAAATAATGGCAATTATTTATTTTAAATTATCAATATAAATCATACAGTTAACTGCATTTTACCCATAGTTGACGTAAATTTTGCTAAAGGGGGTTACCTCCAAGCGTTGCGTTTAGGCATCAATTTTCTAGACGCTCCGGTGAGAGGGTGGGCGGGCGGAAAATTCTAAAACTGATTTTGGGCTCTCCTTTAAGTCTATACTATCGGGTTATAATGATGATTCAAGTTTATAAAAAAAAAAAAAAAATCATGGATGTAATGGGTTAACAAGTTTAGCTCATCGAAGGGGTAGAGCGGTGATTGGCTGGACATTCGTGACGTAGATAGAATACAATCTTTCACTGGGAGATTTGAGTTTACCGCTATACAAGTGGCTTGAAGCGACTGAGAATGCATTTGCAATGATTTATTCGTAATTGGTATGCGTTGGTAATATTATACTAATTTTAACATTAAATCTAATGTATTGATGAAGTAGAATCAAGCTTATTTATTTTTTAACTAATGTTTATAAGACAAGGTTTTGTGTATAGTATAAAGGATAACAAATAATTGTAAGCAATAATTAGTCGCCTGAAATATTAATACAAATTGAAAATATCTCCCCACTAAAAAAAAATGCCGCCAACGGGAATTGAACCCGTGCCTTCTGATGTCCGGTCAGGTGCTCTGAAACCACTGATCTATGTCGGCTTATTTCCAACCCGCCAAATGATTCAATATTTACTAGTACCTCAATCAACAATTACTGCTTATTATAAATTTTTTTTCAGGCGACTAATTATTGCTTATAATTATTTGTTAAGCTTGTTTAAATTGCCTTTCAAGACATTAAAATTTTCAATTTGAAATTCTCTTTTAGCAAATAATCATGACGAGAATATGACTGGAAAGTGTTCAGAATAATTTTATTTATACAAAGAATAGTAAAAAATCGTGAAAGACCACTTAAGAGTAGAAGCGTTCCTTGAAATGCCTTTTTTATTTAGCCTTATTTGGTGACCAAATGTAGCCAGGTAACAATACAATTTATTTATAATAAATAAGCCAAATTTCTTCATGGATTTCAAGCATTTTTTAGATCAACTCCATACAGGGGGTTACGATAAACACAAATTCCTTAGAGCCTATGTCAGAACACCTTCGTAACCTTCACTGGCTCAAGTGCCTTGAAAGAATCCAGTACAAACTGTGCTGGATGGTGTTTAAATCCATCAATGAAATGGCCCCACCCTACATCTCTGAACTATGCTTCCCGGAAAACACTGGTCTGAGGCAGTCAACTCATAGATCAGCAACATCATCAGCTGTAGGCAGACTGATAGAACCTATGCGCAAGCCAAATACTAAGTTTGGTGATCGCGCTTTCGGAGTATCTGGGCCAAAGGCTTGGAATAAACTCCCTCCGGAACTAAGATCCATAACAGAATTCAGGTCTAAACTAAAAACTTACCTTTTTAAGCTGTCGCACCCTTAAATTAAATATCCCATTCCTAAGAGAAGTCCAGTTATATTCAATTTTCCAATTATGTCCTAAATCCTGTATCTAAATTTTGCTAATCAACAATTAGATAATGTTAATTAAGTGTTAATCTCAAGTGACCTACCAGGTAAGTATTGTATTTATTTTTATTTATTTATTTATTGTTTATTTGCAAAAACAGTATGAACCAGAACATTGCAATATCGATAATTAACATTTACAAAAAAGTTAATAACAAATAGGTACATTTACAAGTGGGACAAAGAAAAAAGTTTCAAATTTAGATTTACAATTTTAAGTATTGAATAATAATATTTCACGTTTAAATACGTTGTAGGACATGTGGAAAATATCCACATTTCCTGCGAGGCAGTTAATTAACCTAGTGATTCTTCCCAAGGGCATCACCATTGGTAAGTTAGTTCTGCACCTAGGAAGAATCAAAAGCCTGTGTTGGCGGCCTCGCGCAAAATTATCCGGGACATAAAATCCTATTTTAGCCAGAATGTCTGGTATTGATACTAAACCGTTTAGTAGCTTATACGCCATCAGGAGTAATGTAAGTACTGTATACTATCTCCATAAATAGTTAAGTTATAACATAGATCACTGTAGAAATGTATTATAAGTTTGTACAGCGCCCTTGAGGTGATTTTGCACAAAAATGGCGCTATACAAGTCATCCAATTATTATTATTATGTCATCTTTTGGGATGTTGTGCGGAAGGAGTGGTCCGTCCACACATGCTGTGGATACTCCGCATCCCTTTAGAGTAAAAAGATTTGGACTTCTAGCCGTAAATAGCAATACTGGAATTTAAATATTTAAATATTTCTACAGCGACCTTCATGTGATTTTTTTACAAAAAACGGCGCTGTAAAAAATCATACAAATATTATTATTAAAAGACATTGTGCATATTATCGTCCCATTTCTGTGTTCGCCCCTTCGCACAGTGTGCGAAAGGTTTTTTATGAGAAAATGAGGTTGTGGTATTGAAGATACTTATGTTGTAGGAGGGAGGAAACACGAAAATAAACTAGTCGTTCAAACGACCCGTTCTCGTGAGATAAATATTGTCCACCAATAATGTGAATTAAATCAAGGGTTTTTTCAAGTAATTTGGGGCTTCAGACCAGAGGTGGCTGCCAAATTCAGCAGTGGTTAAAGTATGGAATGGTGATGTATTCAAAGTATGTAAGTGCGTGAAAAGATATACCAAAAATACCTAAAAACTGGGTGCAGTAAGATGTAAATACATAATAATTATAATTGTTCAGAATGCCACGTGTGTTCACTGCCACGTCTTATATTCTCCTCACACCACTTTCTTTGGTCATTACCATACTCCTTATTTTAATTTGTTTCACTTGATCGTGTTTCACGTGTCAAGTTTTTTTCTGGCGTCCTCGACTTTTTCTATCTTTCACTACTCTAACCATATTGTTCACGTAAAAAAAACGTTATATTGAATTTGACAATATTAGAGATAATACGTTAAGCCTTCCTCGAGTGTCCCCGGCCATTTTCATACCATTCACTAATTTGAACCACATTGTTATCTACTGTTCAAAAAAAAAAATTATCGTTTATAATTCGATTGCGTATATCATTTCAGGGTATAGATAATGCCTTAAGTTTTCTTCGAATTTTTCTACAATTATTTAATTTTACTGTTAAAAAACAATATTTAGTGACGTCAATTCAACTCGCATGTACATAAATTATTAAAAAAAATAATAAATTACCCAAAGGTGAAAAATCAAAGAGATTGTTCCTTTCAAATTCCAAATGGTCTTCGAGCGGCCCGAAGGATTTTTTTTCTCCGAAAAATGCCCGTATGAGCCAACCTTGTAAAATAAATTTTCTACGAACCTTGGGCTTAAATGTATGTTGGCCAAGAGCAGAAGTTTTTTAAAATTAGATATTTAGTCTTTTTCTGATCAATACAACCACAAATAAATATTGTTAATGTTTGTTACCGGGTTCGTTTCGATTAGTGGAACGCGTACCGATGCAATAGAATGATCATTTTTATATACTTATTTTACATATAACTTTGTTGCATCAGTGTAGATTAAATCAAATGAAATTTAAAAAGATAAAAGCATGTAATGGTTTTGTTTTAATTTAAATTGATTAAGGCCCCGTAGTAAGTGTTCGAAGATGGTTTGAAAGGGAGGTATGTGAATACGAATGATTGAGGGAGGGCGCTAATATAAAAAAAACGATAATAATAAAGCGAAAATGGTGAAAGCACTTAAATAAAACACAATTCTTTGGAGCAAATATCTCTCGACAAATGCTTTAGTAGCATTCAAAGATACACGGTGATTTTTTAAATGCCTTTAAAATATAAAATAATAGAACAAAACGTGTTTTTAATCCTTTTCGGAGCTATCTTTGCGATTTTTTTCTATCGAGGTAATTTCATATAATTAACGTTTCGGCATAATAAATGTATCATTTTCAAAAATAACATACCTACATAGGCTTAAGATAAACAATAAAGAGATATTATGTTGAAATCGATTATATCTCTCACAGAGGTAATTTCTATTTTGTATAAGAAATATGCTTAATCACGATAATAAATCCATATATGTTTAATGTGCGTAATCACGATAATATATCCATTTCAAAACGAACGATCGTTTTTACTAAAATCGGAAATCTAAAACGATTAAATAATACTCAGTAAATATTTTTATGCTTTTGGAAAAAAAAAAATTAATAACTTTTTTCGTCTTTCCTAGATATGCATAAAAAGATTCATTATTTCAATATTTTTTATTATATATTTTTTAATACACCGAATTGTCGTAAGACAAAAATTGATGGCGCTGCAAACATTTAAAAGGTTATAAATGTCAACACCAAGATGGCCCGTAGGAAAATGTTCAAACAGTACTTTCCGGAAGGACATAATTCCACCCATATACCAAGACAATTTTATGTTTAGTGTCAATATTATTTAATGCTTAGGAAGATAATTATTACATTTAAATATAATTTTTTTGTATTTCTGAAATGCATTTTTCAAAATAGCAATTTAATAGATTTTTAATCAAAATATAATAAAATTGAAGGATCAAAATTATAAATTTTGAAAAGGGTTTAAAAATTCATTGATCAAAGTTATACATTTTGAAAAGGGTATAAAAATTGAGTTTTTTGTGGTTTTTCCAACTGTCAATCTCAAATGTGAAGAACTAATTTCAAATACCAAATGTGTTTTCATGTTTTCAAAAAGATATTGACAAGGTAACATACTAACCGTCTTAACAATTAGATTCTTACACGCCCGTTCAACGTTGGTGTGGTAAAGCCGGCCTTGAGCCTGGTTTAATACCGTTTTAACCAAACAAAAGACATGTAACAAGTCAAGTTTATCACTGTTCTGACATTACGCGGCAGGTAATATTTACATCACGTTTTTAGTAAGGCTGTAAAATTTTTAAGAAGACTTTGACAACAAAATCAAAATTTTAACAAAAATATAACTGTCACTGACAGAACTCTTCACAGTCGTTTGAGATCATTCATTTTTGGTAACAGTAATATTATGAAAAGCCGTCGAAAACGAAACATGATAAGTATTTTAAGAAGACATTGATAAAAAATAAGTTCGTAAAAAACATAGACTACGAAGAGTCCTGTTACCCATGCGAGAACGAACATTTCCCTACTCGCAAGTATGTGCAAATTAAAACAGCATGTTTTTGGTATACATTTAGTTGCTGAAATCCCCATCAAATAAAGGTGAAATTCCGCGAGATTGCGGAATGAGGGATTGCAGGATTGCAAACCCTAATTATAATTTACGAAAAACATAAAATCTTCCTAGAGGAAGTGGTAAGAATTGAATGGCACACATCTTTCAGTATTTGAGATTACGGTATCTTCTTGTGACGTCCCAGACTCTTTCTTTTACTTCTGTGCATTGACCAAATACATGAATCTGTCAGTGTAGTGAATTATTCCTTCGTGAAATTGTTCATGTTCAATGAACTCAAATTTTTTCTGAATTTAACCCTCATTATCAAAATTGGAAACATTTGATTGAAGATTTCAGACTGCGATAAAGTAGATACCTGTAATAACATATTTTGATAGAAAATTATTTTAATATGGCGTTTTTAAAATTAGAATTATAATATCCCGTGATTTTTATACCGGTCTGCGATATAATAATTGATATATTTTTATTACGTTAGTAAAATGAAAATTTATGCCCCCGTTATTAAAATAGTTAAGGGTGTAATAGTCGGCATTGTCTCCATACAAGCAGTTGATTGGGGTTCGAATCTCGGCTACGGCAATTTACCTAAATAATAACATTGCTTTATTTTTTTTTAAACTTTTATTTGTATTTATGATTAAATTTTTATTTTTAATTCCGTGATGTTAAGGGTCTGCGATAGTAAGACTCACTGAAAGATTGCAAAATGTACTAAACGAAACGTACTAACCCTTCTGAAGGTATTTACTTCATGTTAGAATGTATTTTACTTAATATTAGTCCCAAAAGGATCGCTAAACAGGGTACAAAACTTTATCATGTACCTATTGTGTTCGACCTTTTTTGAACACGGCGATTCACAGCCACAATCACCAATTAAGACTCATAATTAGACCATATAACATTTATTCTATTAGATAAAAGGTTACATTTTCAAGCTTAAGTACAGTTTGTTTCCAGGTCAAATTAAAATATTTTACGTTTAGAGACTGTTCATTTAGTTCTTATATATGAATACTGTAGATAAAGATAGTTATGAATGCTCCAATCTATTAGTTAGTGTTGCTGGAATAAGTCGTACGCAACATCGAAGGACAAGTTCCAGAACTATGCTAATTGCAATGTTATATGAGACAATTTATTTTTAATGCATCCGCTAAGCCTGATAGACAGTATTCGTTAATATTTAAACCTGGGTTTTTGGAGCATCCCAGATTGGATTGTAGGATAAAAATGAACTTACCCGTCGGAGATGGGGCCAGTCCAGTCAGATTCTGGATGCACTCGAAATACGAATATGAAGTTATATTCACAATAATTTATTTCACGATTGTGGTTATGTTATATATCAATCCTCCCTGTTTGAGTTACCATTTTATACTAGAGGGTTTTCCAATAAGAGGTGTTATTTTGATATTCAATCGTAAAAGATCAATGGTTTCGTTGCTTGTGTGGCACGTAGCGCTGTTTTGTTAAAATTAAACGTTGTCCAGATCAATACCATCCAATTCCGGCCATAAAAAATCATTAATCATCTCTCAATAGCGCAATTCATTCACAATAACTGTTGCTCAAGCCTCATTTTCGAAAAAGTAAGGTCCAATGACTGCGCTGGACCATAAAACGCACAAAACAGTCAGTTGATGAAGCCACCGAGGTGGAAATGGGCCTCATCACTCAAAATGATTTGCATTTGATTCACTCAAGTGAATTCTAATAATTTCAATGCATTGTTGAAGCGTGTATCGTTCCATTTTTATTAATGGCGTAGTTTCTACCTGTCAAATGTCTAAAAATGACAGCTTCAAAAGTAACATCTACCGAAATAGCGGGCTATTCAAAATAACACCTTTTATTGGAAAACCCTGTACTATCCAATCTGGGCTTTTCTTATGTTCCTACATAGTCTGGCTAATCTTCTGTTGTCTACTCCGATAGAGCATTTTCTCGCTTTTGGTATTACCGATGATATGTTCAATCACCATTTATAATTCTATTATTATTCCATATTTTAACTACTGCTCAACTATCCAAAACCCAACCATACCCGACTATCTACTCCAAAATAGGGCAATGAGAACAAAACTTACGACGAAATAAATATTCAAAAGTAAATAAAGTGTTAAAGGAACTAAATTTGATAACGGTGAAACAGATTCTGACCTTGAACACGATGATATTTGTACATAAAATAGTAAACAACCTGTTACCAAAATATTTCTCTAATAAAATTGTATGCAACGAGTACATGCACGATCATAAAACAAGGATGTGAAATGAAATCAGGCTACCAAAAAAGGACAAGGCGAATTTTCAGAATAGTATACTATATAAAGGGACGAACTAATGTGTTGCCGGAAAACTTTAAGTCTGCACCAATTGGAAGGTTCAAGATGTTGTCTAGGAGCCACATCAAGCAGGAGAAAGTAAAGCATATACGAATGTTACAATTAATTAGTAATTTGTAACCTTAAATGTAAAAATTACTAAAATAAAATTAATAAATAAATCTTATTGGAAGAACTGCTTTATACAGTATCTTCACTCTCTGCAAATGAGACCAAAATGGAATAGTCCCTCGAATAACATTCCAGTAAATAATATAGTATTGGTGCACCAGGAAGATGCACCTCCGCTTTATTAGACGGTGGGTGTTGTTGAAGAGGTGTTCCCAGGTAAAGACGGAGTAGTTCGCGTAGCACTCGTAAAGACCACTTCCTGGAGCTTTAAACAACCGCTCATGGTGACATTTTTGGGATGGGTACATTGGGTAGGTAGGAAAATTGCAGGATTTCAGTTTTCCGATCTTTGCGAATGCATATCTACCAATCCCATATATATTGCGTGAACAAATGCTTCGAATAGACTTCCCTCAGCTCTTACTAATCTCCAGAATTTGGCTGAATTTAAACGGGCTTTAAAAACAAAATTATTTAAAAAATCTTACCATTCATAAATTTTAACTTCTTTTCAATATTTTATAATAAGCCATATTCTAAAACTTCCGGTAATTGTTTGGTTTCTGTTGTCTCCTCATTGTACCTTTTTAAAGTGTCTGCTCAGAAAATTCTCATTTCTGAGCATAAACTGCCTCCTGTTTTATATTATGTTTTAGTTTTAATATTCGTGTTTTTTCCTATCCTGCTGTTATTGTTATTCTAAGTTTTGTCATCACTTTGTATAAACAGTGTATTTAATGTTATAATATTAGATCTGTATATGGGTAAGGCACACAGTATGAATAATTTTATGAACCACTAATACTGAATTACCATTTTTTTTAAGTTTGTTATGTATACGAGTAGTTAAGCGCACTTGAAGTGAAATGACACTAAACTGCACTATATAAATGACATGTTATTATTATTATTACACACGAGCCGTACAACGTACTTGATCCACTCCCACCTTTCAAATAAATAATTAAGCAGACTTCAATCAATTATTGTAATTGTTTGTAGTGTAATTGGGAACACAGATCGCAGCGAGCATCGAAAAGGGACGAAGTATGCGTTCCTTTAAAGTAACTGCATACGTTTGCGGCAAAGTGTCAACGAAATGTATGAGGTGTTTGTGACAGAAAGTTTATTCGTTTTGCTTTTTTACAAATGTACTTATAACTTGGCGCAGGGAATAATTATTATTATTAACGCAGCTGGGGTCTGCAAAATATAATAATGATGTCATTATGGAAAAATGGGTGATGCTGTGATAAGGGATGATCTTTGATGGGATGGTTGAAGCTATCGTAATCACAAGCAATTTCTTAATTTTATTTTCGCCTCTTCTATGCTTAGTTTAGTTATTTAAAGGGCATTTGAAGTGCAATTTTTTTCATTTGATACTCAAAAAACAGTTACAAATTAGAGACGACCTGATTGATGACAAATCAGTTAAAACTTTGAAAATAGCAGTGAAAATTATTTTCAGTCATTGAAATTGATGACTCTTAAATTAAAAGCAAAAGATCTAGAGTTCATTCATTCAAGTTAATTAATTTATTAAGTAACGCTCTTTTTCGGGGTTTTTACATATGAATATTAAGAAATATACATTACTTATTGTTTATTGTACATAACTGAATTGCTTCGTTAACAACATTTTATATTTGTTTAAAGATAAATTGAAGACGTCCACTGACTTGGTATAATTGTTTCCCTCCATTAGTATTCTGGGCAAAGAAGAATACATATGGTAGTTAGTTCCAGAATTTCTGCACTGAAATAAATCCGAAAAAAAGATGATCAGAGAGAACATGAGTGAATGTTAACGATCATATTTAAGTATTTAGTTGATGATCAGAGAGAACTTCCGGGAGTGTTAAAGTATCAATATTAATTTAGTTGATAATTAAAGATAACACTCGTGAATGTTAACGATCATATTTAATCACTTAGGACGGGTTGTTTCGGAGAATTTGAATAATTCATCAAATTTCAACGTTCGTTTCCGGATTCTGTGAAAGTCCTATTCAAGTTCTGTTATTATATCAATATAGGCTAGTTGTGTGACAAAACTGAAATAAAAACAGAACTTGAAAATATATTTCAAAGAACTTGAAAATGAACTTTGAAATTTGATGAATTGTTCAAATTCTCCGAAACAACCCGTCCTTTGATGATGATCAGAGAGAACATCCGTGATTGTTAACGATCATATTTAATCACTAAGATGATGATCAGAGAGAACATCCGTGAAATTTATATTGAATCATTTAGATGATGATCAGAGAGAAAATCCGTGAATGTTAACAAACTTTTGTAACCCACAGTAAAACGTTCAAGCTCGTAAATTTCAGAACGCTGACGCTGGCTAAGAAAGTTAATTAGTCGTGGTATTTTTATTTCCCGAAACTAAAATATCAGAACCTTTCAGAATAATTATTATGAGTAGAGCTATAACTACCTTACTACATCTAGTTTCCACTGAAGGGATAAATATAGAAGTGCTTTGTGGGCGTATCCGAGTGCCCGAATTAAGTATTTTCCCTATACTTCTGCCAAAGTTGATAAAAATTTCAAATACCGATTTTTCTTTAAAGGTGAACACCGCACAAGCACAAAAGTCCACACTGCTCCCAAATGTCCGGATCTAGTAGGAATATGTATCCCTAATGTTGTGAAGCTGAAGGAAGTTGATGAGGGTAATATTTGTGAAGAGGATGTTGCAAAGTACCTGGCTATTTAGATCTGGTCATCACACATTTTTTTCGTACTTCATATAATCCGTCCTCTTCAAGATCCTCATTAACAAATCACTATCTATAGCCCCTATCTTAAGCCGCCTCGCAACGCTGCCCAATCGGTGGTAACATAGCTCCCCTTCCTTTACATTATACATAAAAGGGCACTCTTGTGAGGTGTCATACAAATAAATGCACAAATGTGTTTTGAACATCAACATTATCGATGATTAATGACTTCAACGTGAACTCGAGGTGTCACATAAAAAATCAAGACGAGGGGCGATAGTGAGAATATATAGGTACCACTGTTGGAATTTCCTTACTTCTGCCGAAATCGATCAAGTTTTAAAAATTTTTTTTTTGTAGATTATAAATGTCAGAATCTTGTCTCAAGTTTAGTTGTTATTTAGTTCTTAATTTATTGAAAGGACTTGTCTACTTAACATAGGTCGATAAGTTTTCTTTCATATCGTCTAGGTATTCTTTGTTCAGTGGGTTGCCTGAGATTTCCACTGTAACAGCTTGCAGTTCGCTTCACTCACAGGATAAAATTTCGTGTTTTTTATTATTGCCAGTGGTATTTTGTGGTCTCAGAACGGCGTAGAGGGAGGAAGTAAGGGCTGTGCCAAGAGAAGGATATATATTTTCTTATTGCCAGTGGTATTCTGTGGTCTTAAAAAGGCGTAGAGGGAGGAAGTATGGGCTAAAACAAGGATAAGACAAGGGTAAGACAAGGATACATCTTTGTATTCTAAAAAAAATTGAAAAATAACAACCTGCAAATCCTGATACAGGAGAAATATCTTGGACTGTGCATTGATAAACACCTAAATTTTAAACAGCATATTCAAGATATTAAAGATAAAATCACCCCTTTAATTAGCGTATTCAGCCGGATATCATATCTATTACCAAATAAAATTAAAAAAGGTCTATATTATAGCCTCGTACACTCACATTTAAACTACTTGGTTGAAATCTGGGAAAATACATGTGAAACATATATAAACGAACTACAGGTAACACAAAACAACGTAATCAAAAAACTATTTCACTTCAAATCTAGAACATCAACAAAAAAAAATATACATGGAAACAAAACTATTAAAATTAAGAAAATTATATGAATATAATACATGTCTTCTTATTTACAAAATAAATAATAAACTCATACATACAAATACATAACTCATTAAAACGTCCCAAGTACACACACACTTTACACGGCAATACGATAAAATACATTTAAACACCATACATACTCATTATGGCAAGCAATCCATTGGTTACGAGGGAAGCAACATATACAATTGCCTCCCAGACGAAATTAAAAATGAAAAAAGTATAGGTACATTTAAAAAAAATTTGTTCAGTTTTATGCTCAATCAACAAAACAATGAAAGTGAATAATATCAGTGTGTAATATATTTATGTGTAATATATATGTTATTTCTAGTTAAATAAGTGAAAAATGTAATTTTCTTTTATCTAGAATAAAAAAAAAAGAAAAGCGAATTGTATCTTTCTAACTACATTATGCGATAGCTACAACCTTTTCTACATGGTTAGATTTTATTTTATTTTTTATATTAACTCCACACAGGAGGCCCTGAAGAAAATAATTTCCCTCAGGGCCTATGTCATCTTTGGGGATGGTGTGTGGAGGGTCTTTTTGTGGAGAGGAAGGAGTGAACATGGGTCTTGAAGAGTCCCATGTTGTAGGAGGGAGGAAACACAGAGGCCGGCAGTTCGTTCCACAGCCGAGCTGTTGAACTTAAGAACGAATCGTATGGGGAGTAATGAATTCCAACCTATCATAAACCATTTGGATAGCAACTAGCAACACACGCTAACCAGCACACACTACACGAGAAGCAATCCGCTGCACATGCCACTGAATTCAGGGGCGTTGTCTCAGAATGATAGGAGTATTTCCCAAACTGCTGATGCAACGAACTTCAGAGCATTTTCCAGTCTCTTAATGCAACGAACTTGAAGGCATTTCCCAGACTGTTAATGCAACGAAATTGAAATCATTTCGCGAACTGCTGACTCAACAAAGTTAAGAGCATTCTCCAGAGTACTGATGCAAGGATACACTCTGCTTACCTACTAACCGGTAATTGATAGACATCCACTCTGGACATCAGGAATGGGAAGTTTATGGTTGTTATTTTTTTTACTGCAAAAATCATCAAATTAGACAGTGACCGAAACACCGATTTCAAGGAATATCTTTCTACTCTGAACATCTTGTCTTTGAGTTGTTAGGCAGGGAATACACCCTGAATTTGTCACAGAAAAAGAATTACAAAACACTGCGCGATAGCTCATGTTTATTTTAATATCGACTGCTTATGTTCGTATATTTCCAACCTTACGTAGATGTTTTAAATTCACATAATGATATTTGTACTAGAGCCACATCCCTGTCTTGTGAATTTTACGAGTGTAAACGCGAGTGCACTTGCTTTTATGGGAAAGTTCAGTGGTTATGCTATTAAATTACCGCGACAGTGATTCTCTTATCTGCATATTTCATTAGTAAACTGCAGCTCCCTCCCACGTCCTGCAAATGCGTTCTACTAGCCCCAACTCCTCTGCAATTATCATGGCCTTAATTGTGTCTGTCTTTCCTGGCGTTTGAATTTTACTCTAATTAAAATAATGATGAATAAATGCATGCGATAACGAATAAGCTTTGTCAGGGCAGAGTGAGATAGACCTCAAGATATGTACAAACATAATTAAATGAGTGATTAGACCATAATATAATAATAATAATAATATATATTATATATTATATCTATATTAAGAGAGATAAGGTTGTGTTATAACCAGGAATGAATAAGTGATTCCATATGAGTTTTTACTATAAATGTTAAAAACAAACGTAGCTGAAAAATGGCTGCGTAGGTGTATTCCTAGATCTGGCAAAAGGTTTTGACACAATACAACTCCAAAAACTTACTTGACACTATTCAACAAACAAAAACGTATTGAAACAATGGGAACATATCTTAAATTGATTTTGTGCTATATGGGGAATCATTATTGTAGTGTCACCGTAGTCACCGAACAAATATCTTACGGAATACCCCAAGGCAATCCTATTCCTTATTTAAATATATAAACGATATGTGTCAACTCAAAATACTGTTGACACTATTTTCTTAATAACTTAATAATTATGGTTTTTGTAATTTTTACCTTCTTACCAGATCTTTACAAAAAAAAAATTCTATAAAAAAATATATATAATTATTTGATACGTATTATCCCTAGAATAACTACTTATATTCAGAGTGATGAATCACAAAGAAATTCGAAAATATTCTTTTGTTTGATTATATCCGCTTTGGGAAGCGGGTTTCTGTACCGCTGCCCTGGAAATTATTTAGTAGATAACCAATATCTCTGCCATTGGGCACCCTAATTGATTCGCTAGGTTTGGTGCTTTAGCAGGGGTTCCCGGGTTCATCGGGTGAGGTGTGTTCAGAATGCACCTGCCCACCCCCTGCGTGCGTGCGAGATAGTTAAAGGCTGGTTTGGGGAGACCCTTTGACAGAGGGGATGGATTTATTTATCAGTCACTCCTGGAGACACCGATCTCTAGATTCCTACCCACTCCTCATACCCTTTTCATTCCCTCAATTTCCTCTTCTTTATCTCCTTAAAAAGACCCTCCACACAGCTTTCTGCAAGATGACATGGGCCCTGACGGAAATTACTTTCCTCATGGCTACCTGTGTGGTGTTTATGTAAAAAAAATGTATATATATTTTCCCTAGAGCTAAATAAGTGATTTTCACAAGAAAACATAAATAATATGAGGCTTTTCTATAAATAAACCAGTATATGGCTTTGAAAATCGGAAATTTACTTCCACAAAAATATTTATTCAAAAATGAAATAAATATATTTTCGCATTACTATATTTCCTTGCCAGGCGTAAAAAATATTTTTTTTACCATTATGTTACGAAATACTATAAAATCTGGGCATGTGCGGTGAACTACTAGCGAATTCACGGTGAATTCGTTTGCGCACTATTCGTAAAAACTATTCCTGGGTCGATCGTGAATGACCCGCTCATTGAAACCCACTCACGACCTTCCAAAAAGCGAGCGGTTTTTTTTTCGTCAGCTCCCGGGTCTTGTGACCCACTCCTCGCAACTTATTCTCGCAAGCTACTCTCACGATTTACTCTCACGACCTACTCTCACGACCCGGTTGCCGGGGGCTGGAGTGGCGAGGCGAACGCACAAAGATCGTCAGCACCCAGGTCTTGAGACCTACTCTTTTGATCTAATCACACTACCCGGATGCCTGGTGCCGATGTAGCGAGGCGAATGCCCTTAGATTGACAGTACCCGACTGTCGCAACCCACTTTCGCGACCAGGTTGCTGGCTGCCGAAAATGGCGTACACGTAAAAAATAGACCCTCTCAAGTATTGTTTTCACATCAAAATATATTATTGAAATAACATCATTCTTACTTTAATATAACATTATACAAAAATCTTTGTACTTACTTGTATAAAGAAATGTTTATATTATTATTCTAATTTGAAATAATTAATTACTCCAGATTTTATTTTTGAATTGCCGAAATGCTTGCAGCTTTCTGTTGTTGACATTATTTTCTTGTAGTCATTATTGTATTTTGTTGTTGTTTGTATCCTGTAAGGATTTTATTTTTATTTTTTGTGTGGAATTTAATATAAGTTGCTAGGGGTCTAAGTCTATAAGTTGCTAGGTTGCTAAGGGTCATAATCAATTTGGTCATAATCTAATAATTTTTAGTTTGGGATAATTTGAATAATTTTTATAGCGCCGTTTTTTAACAAAATCTCCTCAAGGGCGCAATGGTGTTGTTTCCCATTAATTATTCCATTGTATTCTTTTATACTTATAACGTCTATATTCATGACTTCTCTTCCGGATTTTATTATACTTTGCTACTTTCTTTGGTTTGTAATATTTGATTTATTAACTTCTTTTAAATCTTTTTTGTATTATGTATATACATTGTTTTTCCTTAATATGATTAAGATGTTCTCACTAATGTGGGAACACTGTTTCCAAAAGAACCATAATAATCCACGTGCATGTTACTCCGGCAACTGAAAACTGACACCGCAGTGACAAATCATTTTAGTTTCAGATTAACCATCTCTATTTTTGTGTTGCGAAAATGAGACTTTGAGACTTCCGGTCTACACAATTTCAAATTTGTAACTTCAGTAATAGTAGTTACAGTGCCTACTACCTACTTAAATCAAACGAAGGTGAATCTAACCGGATGACTGGTACCGGGACCCACTATTTAACCCTTTATAGGACAACTTTTTTTCTAACGATACGCCCTTAATTTTTTTATTTATGTATTCTATATTCATTTTGATGAACAGAAAAAACATATATTTTATTTTTTGCTTTTTTTGAAATTTTCAATTTTCCAGCGGTATTTTTTTCTGACCGGTGACCATTTAGGTAAAAAAAATTGATTTAAAATTTTTGTTTTCATTACAAAAAGACAGGTTGGTAAGGAAAAAAGGACTTTTATTTATTTGCTTTACAGGAGAATAACTGGTTTGATAATTTTATAGATAAACTGACCAGGACGCGATTTTCGTAAATTTACTCAACATGTACGAACTTCGGGGCTTGTGGGGTTGGTTCGATTCAAAACCTCTGTGCGTTACCGCAGAATGATTACAACCCATAAGGACGATTATAACTTGTAAACATAAATAAATATAGACCTTAATGTTGCTGGTCTCAAAACTCTTCGTTTTTGGCTTATGACCTTTTTTTTTTTACTTTATTTATTTTCATTTCATTACATATATTATACATAATAATAGACAGTAAATAATAACATAATATATATTACCAAAATTGTATACACAAGAAATGAAAACCCACTAAGGCACTGCCTGAGTGTGGGTAATATAAAACCATTACTATATTTCAAGTACCTAAGTATAATATATATAAGTAGAAAAAGTTTTTTTTTGTTTATAGTTATTATAAAAGTAAAGAGAAAACATTATGTACAATAGTTTATAAAGTTTCAGCAAGTGAGTTGTAGGAAGGATCAATAAATTTATATAAAAAGCGTTTCAATATCTGCGTCATTCCGCCATAATTTTACCTCCTTAACATATTCTATTGTTTTATTTATCATTTGAGTTTGTAGTGGTAGAAGGTATGTACGAGGACCAATGAAACTGCTTTGTGTCTGTATTAATTTAGTATTTGTTTGGGGGGTGTAAAATATATTATTTGTTCTTTTGCTCATTCTGTTTTCATTTATTTTGAAATTATTTTTGTTTTTAAATAAATATTTCATTGTTTGTAATATAAATAATTTACGAATGCTAAATAATTTAGATTCTTTGTATAATAGGTCGGTCGAGAATGTTTTATTTTTGTTATATATGACTTTAATTATGTGTTTTTGAATTATTTGTAGGGGCTTAATAAATGTATCAGGTGCACCGCCCCATCCTATTATGCCATAAGTGATTGCAGATTGCACCAGGGAGAAGTAGATCATTTTCAATTTTTCAGCGTTTAAAATTTCCTTGAGTTTATAAAATATGTAGGTAAGATATCTTAGTTTAGAAGTGGTATGATTAATATGTGATTTCCAATTTAGATTAATATCTATTGATACTCCTAAATATTTTATATTTTTGACGTTAGCGAGTTCGTTGCACAGGAAGCACATTTCTTGATTGCAAGTTGTATTATGGATTCTAATTTTAAGGTTGTCCTTTGGTTTGTTTTTTATGTTTTTGTAAAAAGGTAAGTAAAATGTTTTGCTGTAGTTTAAGACAAGTTTTTTGTATTTTAACCATTTTGAATCAAGTGAAATACATTCAGTTGCTTTCTAAAAAGTTTCTGTCCAATTATTACCATCCACTATTATTGCCGTGTCATCGGCGTAAGAAACAATTTTACCAGGGATGACAAAATCACATAAATCATTTATATAAATTAAGAATAAAATCGGGCCAAGCACAGTTCCCTGCGGAACTCCGTTTTTTATCTGTGTCTCTGAACTATAATTATTCCCAATTTTTGTTTTTTGTGTTCTGTCTTTAAGATAGTTTGATAGTAGTTTTAGTGTGTCTTTTTTGAAGCCCAGTCGAGTTATTTTTTTAATGAGTAAATTATGATTAACGGTGTCGAAAGCTTTTCTTAAATCTGGGAATATGGCAAGACATTTCTTTTTTTATCGATAGATGGGTAAATATTTTTTGTCAATTCATATATGGCATCCTCAGTGCTTAGATCTTTACGAAAGCCGTATTGGTTTTTCGATAGAATTTTATATTTTTCTAAGTGTTCAATGACTCTAGATTTGATGCATTTTTCGAATATTTTTGATAGGTTTGAAACAAGGGATATTGGTCTATAATTTTCTAATTTATGCGTATCCCCAGATTTATGAATAGGTATTATAGTGGAGATTTTAAATTGTTCTGGAAAATGACCATCTTTGAGGCATATATTAAAAATATGTTGTAATGGAGTTAAGATATATGACGGCCGGCGTGGTCTAGTGGTATACGCTTTTGACTACAGATCCGAAGGTCGCGGGTTCGAACCCGGCGTGCGCAAATAAATTTTATTTGATTAATTTGTGTTATTTCACAATTAATTCATTTAAAATAATATATAGTATATTTGCGGCACGTTCCAGAGTGGAAGATACTCTCAGTATCGCCCTGGTGTAAGACCACCATTCAGAATTGAAACGTTGCTTGAAATGGCTTTAGCCGTGTTTGGTGACCAGATCTGAATAGCCAGGTACTTCCCCACCTTCCTCTTCCCCATCTCCCTCCCCTCCCCAATACCCTCAGCCTCACAACATACCCCAATTGGGGATGCCATAGTCTCACTGGCTCCAGACGGGAGCAGTTGGGACTCTTGTGCGGTATTACTGTAAAAAAAAAAAAAAAATGTTGTTTTATTTTTTTTAATGTATCACATGATAGTCCATCATTTCCCTTAGAGTTGGATGGCTTTAGGCTATCAATATATATTTTTATTTCATTAAATGTAATAGGAGAAAAATATTCTTTAGAGTTGATTGAATCGTTATTAGAATCTAATTGAGGAGATGACTCCATATAATCATCATTAACATTAATGCCGGAAGATTGAAGTACCTCGTCTACTATATTTGTAAAGAAGTTATTAAAACATTCTGCAATGGTCGATTTGTTAGTTATTATTTCATTATTTATTTTAACCTTATTTACAATATTTGAAGACATAATTTTTTTGTTGGCAATTTCATTTATAATATTCCAAGTTTTTTTACTATTATTTTTAGCATTTTCAATTTGTTCACAATAGTATTTCTTTTTGCAGTTTCGTATCAGTCTATTTAGTAAGTTTCGGTACATTAGATATTTTGTTTTCAGATAAGGCATTGTTCTGATATTATTATTTTGGCAATTCGTTTGATATTTTAACATTTCTCTATACAATTTATCCCTTTGTTTAATTGATATAATTAATCCAACTGTAATCCAAGGTTTAATTTTTTTATATTTTTTGTTAATGACAACTATTTTACTTTCACTTTTTAGAATATAATCTCTAAGAGTATTATAGAAATTCTCTAATGCTAAATGTGGATTTTCTATTGATATTACATTTTCCCAGTTTTCTGACTGAAGTCAAGAGTTTAGAGTTTTATAATCAATGTCTACTTTTTCTAGAGTTACGGAATTTCGTTTTAAAGGTGTATTTTTGAAATGGTGTCCATAAAAGGTCGGGTAATGATCTGTGATATTAGTTTCGAGAATTGAAGAGATAATATTGGCCGCCTTTTGCGACTTGACAAATATGTGGTCTAAACATGCAGAGTTACTTAAGGTTACTCTTGTTGGTGAGCTAATATATGACATATATCCAGAGCTTGATAAACAATTTAGATACTCATTTTGACAATTTGCATTTATATTGTTATCATTAATATTTATATTAATGTCACCTGTCAAAATGGAAAAAGTAAAATTGTTTCTGTCAAGATTTCTAACAAAAGATTTTCTTTTACACTTAAAAAATCATTTAATGATGGGGATCTGTAAATGGCTAGTACATGATATTTATAGTTGTTTTGAAAAAAGGTAAAATAGGTAAAAAAGACCTATAAAGGGTTTTAATCGGATTTCGGGTCATTCACGACCCAAAATCCGATTAAATAGCGGGTTTTTGCGACCTGAGTCATGTAAAACGATGGATTGATTCAGCACTAATACAAACTACAAAAAATCACGGTGAATTTCTTGGCAAATTAAGGGTCAAGTTCACAGACTGGAAAACACTAAGCAAATAACAGAACTTGGTATAAATATATCTAAAAAATGGGTTGAGACAAATTTTTTAACTTTAAACATTGCTAAAACTAAATTCACGGATCACTTTCGTCGATCACGTGTCCAGCACACTCTCCATGCAAATTTCCCCCTATTACGCATACGGATACCATCAAATATCTTGGTCTATTCTCAGACCAATATATGAAATGGAATACACATGTTGAATTATTGGTATAAAAAAACTTGATATTCTTTTTGAAAACTTCGAAATATCTAATGATATGTTGAACATGCTAAGAATTTTAATGTTATCCTGACATCATGGAGATTATAATTTATTAAGTTCTGTAACAGATTCTCTTTCAAGATATGTATTGTTAAAAATGTCATAAATTTTATAAAATGTTGAGATCTACTATATTGAAAATTGTAAAAAAATAAGTTTAATTTATCATTTTTTCTATTTTTATTTTTTATTTAATGTAATTTTATTTCTCATGTTCAAACTTAAAACGTCTCATGTTAAATATTTACTGAAATATGTGAAAAAAATAAAAACACCAAAGATATCTACCTCGCCCTAGCGCAATCTGTATAATGGAATATGACATCATTGCTTGGAGCTTTGCCAATATTATACTTCACAATGTCCACATTAACCTGTTAACCGGGCGGGACGTATATATACGTCAAATGTAAACAGTATCGGGTACGGGTAGGACGTATAAATACGTCATTGAAATATATGTTGCGCCCTGGAACGAGCACGACGTATATTTCCGAACATATCACACGGAAATTGAGTTTTTAATTTTTAAATATTTTAATTTTTTAAAGTCAATGTTTCTCTTTTATCTGTGTGCTTTTATTTATTGTTCTATAATTATAACTTTTTTTATATTTTTTTGTAATCTTTATAATTGTTTGTAAATATTCTATTTTTTTAATTCGATGTTTTCACTTTTTTTGATGCATAAATAAAAAAATAAAAAAAATAAAATTAACATCCACCGGGCGTGACGTATTGATACGTCCTAGTGAAAGAGTTCGCGCCCGTTATATGCTGCGTTATTCAAAACTGAACTCCCCGGTTAACAGGTTAACACGTAATACCCGGAGGTTCAAAATAAAACACATGCGGCGATGGTGGGTCCAGATTGACCCGGCTGAAATAATGAAATTAAAAGGCTTTTTAAACAAAGTCACAAACAAAAATCACAATACTAGAAATGTGCCCAAATGGTTGACAACATCTGCATCTGGGACTGTGAGAGACAAAGACGGAAGGACAGAGCAAGAGATATGCTGTTTCGTCGGCTGCTCGAATTCAACTGAGAACAAATGGAATTTTTGCGTGTTTTTATACACAATTATTCTAATAAATTTTTTAAAACGTGTTCGATTTTAATCATTTTTGAGTCGAAATGTGGGTAAATATTTGATGAAAGAATAGACAAAAGGAAATTAGCCTAAACGAGATATTTGCGGCAAAATCTTTTGTTTAAAAAACACTGGGTCAAATCAGACCCATCACCGGAGTCGAGGTGTTAATAAAATGTAGTTTTTACTTATTGTTTATTGGTCAAAATGTAAGAAATATGATGTAGGTACCTTTAAGTTATACCATTTGCAATATGTTTTATACCATTAATCCATACAGTAAATCACTACACAAACAAAGGTCTCTCTACAATGCTTTACCAAGGATTTAAACGGTTAAATCCTAGGGTAGCTAGCTAATCCATTTGTAGGTAATTATGGACTTACCTACAAATGTTTCTGGGCTTGGTGAACAACGCCTGCCCTACAAATTACGTGGTTTCTAACACATTGTGTGTATTAAATTCGTTATATTATTATGCCAATTTCAATCGTGGGTTTACGTGTCATGTGTGTATATATATATATACGTAACTCCTCGTCATCGTCAAATTTGCACCACCTTAAAGCAGAATTCCGAATCAAAGGTGACACCGTGGTCGATTGTTATTAACCCAGTTCCTAATGGTAAACACTTACCCCGGCTTGATACAGAGGTCCCATAAGATTATCCTCGGGCAATTTAGCGGGGGAGTGATTTTATTGACACTTTGGAGTTAACGTTAATCGTCCAATGGAAGCCTTGGATTGTGAATTGACCCAAGGACTGAGAGTCTTAATTTCATATTACTGAAGGCGTGTAGTTAAATAATGAAATATTATTAGTTATTATCTTATATTGCAACCTCTTGTAATTAATGTATGGCTACGGAAACTTGGTGATTAGATAATTTATAGTTACTTCAACCGTGAATATTTGTGAAATTATGTGGGGTATGATCAGGTAGTCTTCAAGTAATACTCCGAGTTTGATGATAGCCTTTATTAACCCTTCAGGACTCGGAAGGACATTACTAGCCACAAACATCACATTCCATTATAGCCTCTGAAGGACAGATCTGACCGGGGCGTTAATACATTATAAAAGTATTTTAATCCTTTTATCTATAATGCGTAGATATTGTGATATGTTCGTGATTTTAAAGATAAATAATTATTCTTCAAAGTTTATATCAAATATTTTTACACTATTACATGAATAATTTTTGTAAAAAAATGATGAAGTAATAATATTAATACTAATGAAGTGCATGATTACGAATTTCGGCATTTTTTCATAATATATAATAATAATACGTAATAATAATTATTATTTATAATTTTTTATGGTATAAACGGTACAAAAAGTATTGTGACAGTTTTATTACTTATTACCTACAGGAAAGTAATATCGAATTCTTTCAAAGTTATGGACGTCCCGAGTCAAAATGTCCTGGTAAGTATTTTTGTTAACATTTTAATGTTTGATATAAAAAAAATATTTTTTAGAAAGATCTATGTTTTTTTCAAATGCAAATATTTCAAAGATACTTTTATCTTGTTTCTAAAATAGTATTTTTTTTAACGACAAATCAAAAATAATTAATGAGTATCACAGTTTAGATACCTCGGGAGCATTCCGAAATTCTAAGAAAATTCAACATGTCGTTGGGACTTGTTGGTATAAATATTTCAAAACCTGAAGGATTAAACCGAGTACAAAATTACGAATACTAGCTAGCAGATGGATGTAAGAGAACGATCTGCATAATATGTTCGAATTGATAAATGTCACCTCTCCGTGTCACACCACACTACTTACTTATCCCACAAGTTTCTGTATGTTTTTCTTTGAAATTTGGATCGGTAAAAATAAATTATCCCCTGTTCGTTCTTTCAGAAAACACAATCAAACGATCGTGACCTCCAGGGCTGTGTTAAACATTTGCATTAAATTTGTTTTCCTGAAAGCACGACCGTATGCTAAAAGGGAAATTCTTAGATTAGGGAAAACGATTCTGTTAAAGTTTCGGCAAGTCGATACCAATAATCGTGGTTTTGAAATTTGAATATGATTATTCTTTCATGGAAGAAAAAAATTTCACTATTTTCGTAGGATAAATCGGTTTTGCTAGATTTGGGTTTATCATATCTGAATGAAGTTGTTTAATTCTTAGTTTTTTAAATAATTTTTTTGAAAAACTAAAAAAAGCAACCTTGAAAATTCTGAAAATAATATACTTTTGAGTTCTATATGAAATAAAGAAATAGAATATTTGAAAAACTATACTAAGCTAACCCGTATTTTTGTAGCTGAGATTTAGAGCTCTAAAGTTGGAAACACTGATGCTGTTTGAGTCAAAGTGCATTTGGCGGTTCCATCTCATGGTGGCTAGTTGAGTGGAGGATGCTGGTGAAAATGGAGTTAATATCTGAAAAGCCTCAAACAGCTATACGATAAGCCGCGGGTTAGGGCTGTGGTTTGGTTCGCAATAAAAAAAATCATTTTTCGTCGTTTGATATATGACCGCCTGGAGCATGGAACTATTCTAGATTTTAGAATTAAAAAACTGCCATTAAAGCAACTACTAACTGCAAATACATCTGAAAACATTCACAAAAAACATATCACAGCCTGGATCAAAAACCAAGATATTTTATTTTTTCAAAACATAATAACTCCAAACCAAACATAACTAAACCATAAAAAGTGTATAGTAAATAAACACGTTTTTCGAGATTTTACCAACTATACTCACACTTACAATACAAATATATGCACTTACAATACTTACATATATTTATGTTAATATTTTTTTTAACATATTTACTATGAATATTCAATTTATAACAAGTATTAAAACTTTATGAATATTCATAAAGCCACCCAGTGAGGCATACATTACTGGAAAACTTATAATGTAAAACATATTGTACCAAATAAAAGAAAAAAAATTCAATTAACAAAAACCAAAAAAAAAAAACAAAAATTAAAACTTATAAAAAATAAAAACTTTCTTCTACAACACATAAATACTTGTCACACCTATACATAACCACGTAAACACCTCAGCACAGGTTCTCCTAGTGAGGTGTTCACGAAACAATATTACTCACATACATTACAGTTTCACCTTCTCAAACCTACCTTACACACAACATATTATAATTATGAGTTTGAAATATATCATGTACAAATATAAATAATTATGTGAACACTGTAAATATTATATAGAAATAAATAAAAAAATAAAAAACACATATTAGTCTCAAGTAAGTACGAGTATTAGGTGTAAAAGCTGTAGAGATATTTAAAAAAGTTGATTTTCACGTTTGGGTTTTATTTTAGGTATAATGTGGCGAAAACATTTCATAAGAATTTTTTTACATGATAAATAAATGATACAACATGTTTCTTTCTGCTTACGTTTCTCTTTTTATGTGACGCCTCACAGAAGCGCCCATGTCTGTGCATTGTAAGGGTAGGGGAGCTATGTCGTCACCCGGTTGGGCAGCGTTGAGAGGTCGGTAAAGGTGGGGGCTGTTAATATGAAGGAGGATAAACAGATTCAGATACCTCGTTCCACATACATTCTCATCACGCCAAAATCAACTCTGATTCTGCACGTACGGTATGTATGCACCGGGGAACAATGCTGCTAGCTCCTTAAATAGGCTCAATTAAAATACTTGTAGAACAGACTTAGCATGTATTGTGGGGCTCCAGCCCAGAGGTGGCTCCCAATTTTTTGTCATGAACAGGCGGATTGCAAAAATATGAACAGGCGGATTTGCTGGTTGTGACTTAAACCTTATCGCTACCAGCACAGGTTTTTTTATGGAGGTAAATTTATTATTTTTATTTTTAAGTATGACATGACACCACGTATTTAATGTGTTATGTAAATCTCGTCCACGATGTTACTGCGGGCGGAAAATATGACGGTCAAGGTCCATTTAATAATTCTTATTTATTCTAAGTCAGCAATTGTTGTTCTATACCTGGAAGAAAATATTTTTATTTTTTGTTGAAATTCCTCATTTGAAGTAGAAGATATTTAAAATTCAATTTAGTTCTTGGGTACCCCTGGGGAACATAACAAAGAATCCGTTCATTTCTGCAACCGGTGATACGAGAGTAGATAAGAAAATATTTTCATGGATGCCATAAATGTAATATTTTCCGTTTGTGGATTGCCTTTCGTGATGTCCTTTCCGGAAAAAAACAATGCATTGGTTACTTTACGGGGAGAGATCGAGTACGAAAGAATTGTGGAAGATTTTGACAATAAAACCTTTTCCTTAAAAGTATAATTTTAAAGAAACTTCCCCGCCTTTATCCCCCAATTTATTTCCCTTCCCCATTCCCTCCAGCTTCATAATATACCCCAATTATTAGAGATATCATAGTCACACTGGTTTCAGACGGTTTGGAGCAGTTGGGACTGTTATGCAGTACTCACACAAAAAGCTACGAACCCAATTACACAGTTAATTTTTTGCATTTTATTTAATTGAAATTGGAAATGAAACGAAGAGCCGAATTGTCAAAGAAACAGGATTATTTCGAATATTTTCGTATCCTGGATCCCCACCAGGGGGAGGGGGGTGGATAGAGAAATCTATTAATATAAATAACGGTGTCAGTGGCAGTGGATTTGGTTTTATACAAAATTTGATTGATGAAAATTTGCATACTTGATCTTTTAAACTAGGTGAAGGTGAGTGTCATTTAAAATAAGTGGAAAATTACTGTCTTGTAATGTCTATACCTGATTTCGAAAATCTCTGTTTAAAGCTCGGGCAACTACGGAGACTTCAGCCAGTTGTTTGATAAAAACAAAATGTCAATAGAAATAACCGGTTTCTTAAAGAAATAACTCTGTAATTGTCATTCTTTGTTGATGAGTTTTGTATTAAAATAGGAGCTAAATTATCTGAAAAACGTGCTAAGCCACCTGACGGTCACAATATAGAGCTAAATCTAGTTCTAAAGAAAATGACTTGGTAACACTTCAATACGTACTGTCGTACTGTACGTCAACTCTGGTTGCAATACCTCTAACACTAAAATATTATAGATCTGCATCCTTCGCACTTCCACAATCTGAAGGGATAATCCACATGGGAACAGTATATCAACATTTTGTTTGTCGAAAAATTCTAAAGTGACGTTTGTTTGTTTAGTACAAAAGTAAACATCTTCTTTGCATATTGTGCAGGCAGGGCCGGCCGTGAGCCAAACGAAGCCTCGCGCGAATAAAATTTTGACACCACTTGTCAAAACCAGTAGACGCCTAGGTAAGTGACACCCCTTATCAAAACCAGTAGACGCCTAGGTAGGTGGCACCCCTTGTCAAAACCAGTAGACGCCAGGTAGGTGGCACCACTTGTCAAAACCAGTATACGCCTAGGTGGGTGGCACCCCTTGTCAAAACCAGTAGACGCCTAGGTAGGTGGCACCCCTTGTCAAAACTAGTAGGCGCCTAGGTAGGTGGCATCCCTTATAAAAACTAGTAGACGCCTAGGTAGATGGCACCTCTCGTCAAAACCAGTAGACGCCTAGGTAGGTGACACTCCTTGTCAAAACCAGTAGACGCCTAGATAGATGGCACCTCTCGTCAAAACCAGTAGACGCCTAGGTAGGTGGCACCCCTTGTCAAAACTAGTAGACGCCTAGGTAGTTGGCATCCCTTATAAAAACCAGTAGACGCCTAGGTAGATGGCACCTCTCGTCAAAACCAGTAGACGCCTAGGTAGGTGACACCTCTTGTCAAAACCAGTAGACGCCTAGATAGATGGCACCTCTCGTTAAAACCAGTAGACCCCTAGCTAGGTGGCACCCCTTGTCAAAACCAGTAGACGCCTATGCAGGAGATCGCTGAAATCAATAATATTCGGATGATTTGTATTTTTGTTGTTTTATGAATTTTCAGCGATATTCGTCGGCTACTTTTCTAGTTTTGCAAGCACAAACATACGTTTGCTGAATCCTTAAATAGTATAAAATAAAGTGGCCATCCGCGTCTGTCTGTTTGTGCGCTTAGTTCTTCTAAACTACGCAAATAATTTTGATAAAATTTTCATTATCATTTAAAGAATTTTTTCCGTAAGGTTTGTATTTATAAAACATGCATATTATATTTATAGAAAGTAGAGAAAAGTTGTTCTTAAAAAAAGTGTTTTGTAATCAAGTGGAAAAGATTATTTTCGGGCGTTTACATTGCTAACGCATGCTAAACCTTATGAGATACATCAAATTAATGTACTACGAATTTGTATATGATAAAAAGGCCCATAGAAAAGTGGTATTTGTCTATCTCCAAATCTCTATGGGTAACCCTCAGTAACGCCGAGTAAACCAGTTATAATTTAACTAATATAAGACGTTGTCCTGCCACAGACCGCCTTCTATGAAGGGAAGTTAAAATTTGTGGTCGTATGTATTTTTAAATGAAAAAAAAATCGTTAATATTTTTTTTGGGTTCAAAACTATCCTATATTACAAGCTGGAACCAACCATACACATTCACAAAATTTCACTGAAATCGGTTGGGCGGTTTCGGAGATTAACGTGTACGAACACAGTGACATTTATATATTAAGATAAACAAAGGCCATACATGTTTTCGAATTTAAAGGTTAGTTCATCTTACATTATACGAAAAATTCGTAATCGCTAGGTTTGCTAGTGTAGAGGGCCGTTAATAAGTTTCAGTTACTTTCACAATGACACCAAATATAAACTAATCATACAAAGTGATATATCCACACACCCAATCCACGTTGACAATAGCCAAACAAAAAATACTGCTGGAATAATTCAACTTTCGCATAAGAAACCTGGTAATTTTCAAAATTGGCGAACCTCGGTAATAGTGAAGTAATGGGGCTCTTTAACGTGACTTGAATAATTTAAAATCGTACACGTTTCACCCCGGCGGCACCCGCTGAAAAGGAAATGATTATTTTCTCTGTGTTTTATTCCGAATCTCTCGAAGAACAAACCTTTTCGATAAAGCAGCCGAGATAATATCTTCAACAGCCGAGTTTCGGCTTTGTGTAAAACTACTTCAATTAGAAAAATCTCCACTTTCAGCAGTCATGCTTTCAGATTTCTACAAATCTTGACACAGAAAGTTAGCCCAAAAGCTCCCAGGCAACTTGTAGCAAAATCTTTTCATCTGAACCATGTACGATATTTTGTAATGAATCTAGGCAGTCCTTTACATCAAGGTGTGAAAATAATCAGAGATTTGGTGTGAAATAATATACAGACTAGTCAGATAATAATGAGGGAGGTGTTTTATTACAAATTGCAGACCAAAGAAAGGATTGACTCGAAATAAAACATTTCCTTCTTCCCATTCCAACAAATGATCTGGGGTTAGATTGTTCCAACACGTATTATAGAAACGGTCATCAGAGTGATAATATCACCCTCGTGAAAGACTAACAGCTTTATCCATGTTTACAAAAACTAAACACATGTTTTCGGTTTTTAAAAAGGAATTAATTAATGATTAATACCTACAATTGTAGGATTTACTCAATAAATTATTCCATTATTTGAATTGAATAGTAACCCAATAATTAATCTGTTAATTCAATGGTGATTTGTAAAAAAGTCAATAGATGTCGCTTAGTGCAATAAAAAATGAAATGTTTATCCAAGGCACTATCTAGATTGCAATTTAATTCGGTTGCCAAAAATTTGCTTTAAAATGTTGGTAAATCTTAGTGAAGGTATGACACAGTTGAAGATGTGGAAGGATGATACGGTTGAATTAACTAAGCGGTCAGAAAATTGCCCCGGCAAGGCAGAGGATCTGTGTTCAATTCCCAAATGCAAATTCTGTTTCACATTTTTCGTTTAAGAGTTGTTAATACTGTCTTCAATGATTAAATATTTTCAGATTAAATATTCACATTATTAATTATCCTTGAATATTCATAAAATTATTTTCTCTTTTTTACCTAAAAAATACTGAGGCCAATGGGTGGGGGGGGGGGGTGGAACCTCCTAAACCCCTCTCCTTACTATACGCTCTTGCTACCTATAATAACGAATTAAATTTCCCTCGATGTGATGGCATCACTAAACACTAAATGGCGTTATATTCTGTTAAAGTTGACCATTTACTTAACACCAAATAATAAACTTATGCAGAATTCGCGACACTTGGTAGAAATACCTCAGATATTTTTAGCACCAGTCAAAGTACCTACCTACCACCATGAATGAATTATTCATCGTGTCGAACGTCATTATAATCTTATTTAATCTCTCGGCAACGGCGGTTTACGGTACATTAAACAAACAGGCTTCAGGGTACGTCTGGAGCCTTACGAAAACCTCATCAAAGGCACGTTCGATGATTTCATAAATGCAATTTAATACAAAATTGTTGAAAGAAAATAACTTCTCGCAAAGAAGAACAATCATGTCCATGGAACAGAAATGGAAATAAACGGGTACGATAACAAACTGCGCACTATACAGCGGTGACTATCTGGAACCAGGCAATCTTTGATGGCGTCACTGACGTCAGAACAGATAGACCTCCAATAAAATCTGGAACTTAAAAAACCTCGAAACATCATTCGTGCATAGACCGTGAACATCAACATAACGAGACCATCCGGCGAAAAGTAAAGTAAGGTAATGGTGTACAGCACAACCTGTTGTGGGACTTTTCTGTGCAAGGTGAGATTTGACAGAATTAGTGATTAAGATATCAGAATTAGAATTAATTACAAACGTGAAAACAGTCGCGTTTGTAACTGATCCGTCTAATACTGTCACATCGGTTTGTATGGCGATATAAAATTACATTCATATTACTGAAGATCCAGGTCCGCGTACACGTTGATCAAATACACAGCTAATTGTTTCTGTTGCTTTCGTAATCTTATGATCCCTCCGTGGTTTTAGATATTTTATGTTGCTTAATTTAAATATTTATTTATTTATTCACAGTAAAATTATTGTACCTTTAACCAGTGGAACGTCGATGGGTCTTTGGAGAACAAGCGAGCATTCTAATAAGATCCTTGTGAGAGTAATTTGCGATGCGATTTTGACCTTAATGCTTCTAAAAAGGTACAAAAACAAAATCAAAATCTTTTTTTTTTTTTTTTCAAAAGAAGCAAACACATTGTGACTTGACATTTTAAATAATAAAAAAGGAAACACTTTGTTTAAAGTCACTTTATTGATATATTAATTTCTACCGGTTTCGGTACCTCCGTGCCATCATCAGACTGTTATAAAAATACTAACAAATACAGAATAATACACATATATATAAACCAATAGTTAAGAGAGAAAGAGAAAAACAGAGAGAGACAGTGTCAGTTGCGGGAGGGAAGTGCGACAAACATCACGCAATGTAGAAACTAGAATAAAAGAACACCTAAGATGTCTAACCAGTTCGGGATTTTCAGAATTTTCAGAACATCTAAAATAAAGATCACACTTTTAACCGTGACACGGGTAGTAAAGTCCTACACAAAAATGAGATAGGTTTACGACTTAACAATTTGGAAGCGTTGGAAATAAAAGAAATCAGTTAATTCAAAGGCTGAAATCATCAATAATCAATTAAATTTAACATTCAGCCCTATAATAAGTATGTTTCCCGTTATCCCAAATCCCCACCCCCACTTCACTCCCGCAACTGACACTGTCTCTCTCTGTTTTTCTATCTCTTTATCTCTTAACTATTGGTTTATATATATGTGTATTATTCTGTATTTGTTAGTATTTTTATAACAGTCCTGATGATGGTACGGAGGTACCGAAACCGGTAGACTTTAAAATATCAATAAAGTGACTTTAAACAAAGTGTTTCCTTTTTTATTTTTTTTATTATTTAAAATCAAAATCGTTTGGGCTGATAAAACTTTAGGATCCACTAATATTTTTCTGTTTTATGCTCCGGCCTTCAACAGGTTAAAGAAACATAACTTTTTTCAGAAGCGTATTAAAAATACAGTTAATATTCGGGATCGCTGGCCACGGCTAATACGATATATTTTTTTAATAAAACCTTTTGATTCATAATAAAAAGAAACTGGAAAAACTCATTTGGTAAATTTTTACTTTTAGCATTTTAATTTTTATTACGTAAAATGAAAATTCGCTTTCGTTGTATGGGATTATTTGTTACTGTAACTTAATAAATTATAACTCATTTGTAAAGGTCTCTGACTAAAAACCATTACAAAATATTAGAGTTTTAACTACCATTAAAATTAGTATTATGTTGAATTCTTTATCCAGAATATTCTTTGGTGAGAGATTGCATCTCTGCTTCTACCCGATTTCAGCTTCTCTTCTCCTCTTAACTTTTTTCAGTGTTCAGGTATTAGCTGTTGCCGGCAGTGGTTGATTTCATAGAGATAAGAAATCGCGCAGCAAATAACGCTCGAAATTTTAACGCTGAAAAAAGTTTGTAGAAGAGAAGCCGAAATCGGATATAAACAGATATGCTATTTCTTACAATGAATATTCTGGATAAGGAACGGCACCACATAATATGACATCCGCGGAACTTTTTAGCGGAATTCGGTATTTGCAATTATGTGTATTACTGCTCCAAGCAATTTGTGCACTATTATAAAAAGGATTAGTATTTCGTGAGCATATTTTATTTTAGAAGTCTAAATAATGATGAAGTGTCTGAAAACTGTCGGATTCATTTATTGAACAGCTATTGAAAGGGTGATGCCACGTCACCTACCGCACCACGCGACATTGTTATCTCGTAAGTTATTTAGTCCAGGGATTTATTTTGCTCGGTATCAATATATAGATCAATATACGGCGACGTCACTGGCTGCAAAGGTGAGTGTGTCGATCCGTAAAAACAATCATACTTCAAATAAATAGATTAAGGATGGGTTGTTTCGGAGAATCTGAACAATTCATCAAATTTCAACGTTCATTTTCAAGTTCTGTGAAAGATTTTTTCAAGTTCTGTTTTTATTTCAGTTTTGTCAAGCACCTAGCCTACGATGATATAAAAACAGAACTTGAATAAGTCTTTCACAGAACCCGAAAATGAACGTTGAAATTTGATGAATTGTTCAAATTCTCCGAAACAACCCGTCCTTAATGTTCTGAAATATCGTCTAAATTATTATTTAAGCTCACAACAAAGGAGTCAAGATGTTGAACCAACCAACGACGCGAATCTTTGAACTATTCATGGTGACAACTCCCGGACGATGTTTGTTTGTGGCGTCAACGAAGCCACAATGCAAATATTATGCGAAATTAATATTCATGAACCCGGCTCTACGACAGGGGTTCTACATCTTTATGTTTTTTATTCTGGAACATTTTAATTCTTTATTTCTCATAAAAATTACAACAAAATGAATATTCAATGATGAATTTTTAAAACGTGTTTATTTCGTTTTTGGATGAAAGGAACTGATAACAGATTTTTAACGGGGCTTTAAATAAATGGCCTCCTAGAAGTGTGATCTACACCGATTTGAAAGAAAAATCAGGCTAAAATTATTTTTTTATTATTATTGCTTGACAGAATTCCAATAACATTACAAAGTTCTAATTCTGAAACTCTTAACATATGGGAAGATAATTTTATTATTGCGCGACAGAATTACAATTACATTACATACTTCTATTTCTGACACTCTTAACATCTTGGAGCATAATTTTATTATTGCGCGACATAATTCCAATTACATTACATACTTCTATTTCTGACACTCTTAACATCTTGGAACATAATTTTATTATTGCGCGACATAATTCCAATTACATTACATACTTCTATTTCTGACACTCTTAACATCTTGGAACATAATTTTATTATTGCGCGACATAATTCCAATTACATTACATACTTCTATTTCTGACACTCTTAACATCTTGGAACATAATTTTATTATTGCGCGACAGAATTCCAATTACATTACATACTTCTATTCTGACACTCTTAACATCTTGGAGCATAATTTTATTATTGCGCGACATAATTCCAATTACATTACATACTTCTATTTCTGACACTCTTAACATCTTGGAACATAATTTTATTATTGCGCGACATAATTCCAATTACATTACATACTTCTATTTCTGACACTCTTAACATCTTGGAACATAATTTTATTATTGCGCGACAGAATTCCAATTACATTACATACTTCTATTTCTGACACTCTTAACATCTTGGAGCATAATTTTATTATTGCGCGACATAATTCCAATTACATTACATACTTCTATTTCTGACACTCTTAACATCTTGGAACATAATTTTATTATTGCGCGACATAATTCCAATTACATTAAAAACTTCTATTTCTGACACTCTTAACATCTGAGAAGATAATTTTATTATTGCGCGACAGAATTCCAATTACATTACATATTTCTATTTATGACACTCATAACATCTGGGAAGATAATTTTATTATTGGTCAACAGAATTCCAATTACATTACAAAATTCTATTTCTGACACTCTTAACATCTGGGAAGATAATTATAGTAAATAAGTCTTAAGGCTATTTAGAGAGGAATTAAATGCATCCACTGTTTCAGAAATTTCATTCAACAGCACTATTTCTCGCGTAATGCTATATTGTGGCAAGTATAAGCAATAGCATTCTTAGAGGAATGGTTTATGAATAGAGTTATGAATTGTATTAAAACTAAGTATAGCAAGATTTGAATAACCTCCGGGTTCTAGGCTAAATCTATTTGTTGCCTCAAGGAAGTCTTTATGGTGAGTGAACATCGGATAAGTTCCATGAGTCCGCATAGAGACGTACCTGAGGATTTTTTTCTGGATTTCTTCCAGCATATTTAGTTTTGTGTGGAGTCCATACACCACAGGTTACTTCTTATAACGCCGTCGAACATGGCTATCATTGCATCTGGGTCTTTAAACTGTTTGCATTTTCTGATGATAAACCCTAGGAGATGGTGGTTTGCTGGAGTGAGCCGTGAAATGTTGTCCGAGAACGTCAGTTTGGAATAAAAGATAATGCCGAGATCTTTAACGCTATTGACTCGGCATAATGTTTGGTCTTTAATGCCGTTCTCAAAAACTACGGGCTTCTGGGAGCGGGTTAAGGTTATTGTTACGCATTAAAAAAATTAAACTACTAAAGCCTGGGCAATATTCTGACAGAATGTCGGAGAATTTCCGCTTTGCAACAAAATCCAAATAAATAGAATATTTCTTAACATATCCCAAAACTAATAACTGTTTTTGAAAGGTAATAAAATACGCTTTAAAATTATATTATTATAAATAAAAAAGTGTATTTTTGAAAAATGTAAAACAAACGTAATTTTAACGTCGCTTTTTTGTCGTTTCATAAAAAAATAATTATCAAATTGAAGTTTCAATTATTTTTCAAATTGCATAGTAGTGTATAATTAAATATTTTTTTGTACTTAACTTATTGAGATTATAGATTTGAATATAAAGCGTGGTGTTTTTTCTTTCTAAAACCGTTTAGATCACATTTATAAACATGACAGTAATAGAGATACAACGATTTCTATGAGACCATGTGAGTTGTTCCCAAAAACTAACAAATAAGCCTGAAGGTAAAATTATAACTTAGTTTTTCTGACTATTCTGCTGCTACAGCATCAACATTACATGTCAGATTGCATTTGTCAGCAGTCTTGTTAAGAGATTAATCCCATCAGAAGTTTTCTGACCATTCTGTTACAGCATCAACATTACATGTCAGATTGCATTTGTCAGCAGTCTTGTTAAGAGATTAATCCCATCAGAAGTTTTCTGACCATTTTGCTATAGCATCAACATTACATGTCAGATTGCATTTGTCAGCAGTCTTGTGAGATTAATCCCATCAGAAGTTTTCTGACCATTCTGCTACAGCATCAACATTACATGTCAGATTGCATTTGTCAGCAGTCTTGTTAAGAGATTTATCCCATCAGAAGTTTTCTGACTATTCTGTTACAGCATCAACATTACATGTCAGATTGCATTTGTCAGCAGTCTTGTTAAGAGATTAATCCCATCAGAAGTTTTCTGACCATTCTGTTACAGCATCAACATTACATGTCAGATTGCATTTGTCAGCAGTCTTGTTAAGAGATTAATCCCATCAGAAGTTTTCTGACCATTTTGCTATAGCATCAACATTACATGTCAGATTGCATTTGTCAGCAGTCTTGTGAGATTAATCCCATCAGAAGTTTTATGACCATTCTGCTACAGCATCAACATAACATGTCAGTTTGTATTTGTCAGCAGTCTTGTTAAGAGATTAATCCCATCAGAAGTTTTCTGACCATTTTGCTATAGCATAAACATTACATGTCTGATTACATTTGTCAGCAGTCTTGTGAGATTAATCCCATCCGAAGTTTTCTGACCATTCTGCTACAGCATCAACATTACAGGTCAGATTGCATTTGTAGGCAGTCTTGGCATAAAGAAAATAAGACAAGACTTAACTATTTCCAATATTATCGATAGTAAAAATATTGGTGACGTTGGAACTCACCGTTCAAGAGGAGTGAGAGCAGTTTTTCAGAATTATAATTATACATTATAACCCAATGAAAGTTATGAATTAAGGTCCGAATGGATAAAATTATAACAATACAAAAGAAACAGAAAAAAATTAATTGTTTTGGTTAGAGCTTCATCCTAAAACTTCTAATAAAATTACTTTCAAGTAAACAAATCTAAGAAAGAAATTAATACGAACGTTTCTTTGGAAATTTCGTTAAAAAATATTAATGAACTAGAAGCTGAAGCAATAAAATATATTTAAAGTTCGAAACTGTGTTTAAAGCCGGTATTTTGTCTTAGCGCGTCGTCCCACGGGTCGATAATCATTCGACATAAATCGAGTGCTGTAAGACCTTAATTAAGTTCGAAATATTAAGGTCTGCAGCGCAGTTTAGTGTAGAACTTTTCTGCGCAGGGTCTTACAGCATTTGTTTTTATGTCGATTGCTCACCGACTCGTAGGACGACAGACTTATCTTTAATTATCCTTTCAGCATGTGATTTTTCTTGAAATGGGGCAGGCTACATTTTAGCATGCGCTTTTTAGTTTTTTTTTAAACAATTATGCCGTAATTGCCGTATTTTTTTTATGGCATATGTAATTAACTTTTTAAAAAGTAAATTATGCCGTAATTTTACATTGCTACATGTGGTATAGTTTCTTCATCTGATTAGGAAATTAATAACACTTCAGTTCGTTCAGAGATAACGGATCTGTTTACGTGTGTTATTTATATTGAATATAGATCACATGGATTAATTATATAGAAAGGTATTAGTATTTCCAATTGTCTTTATTGTAATATATTCGTACGTACTAGCCAACAGTATATATAATTGGTGCTGTCGACTTTAGTGCAATTGTACTATACCTCATTATTTATGATATCTTATAACCATAAATAATGGAGGTAATGTATACATAAAAGCAGACTGAAGATAGTAAGGTTTTTTATGATCTGTTATTAAAATGACAATCCCTCAAGATATATTATTTATAAAGTAAAACTTTTGAAAACATTCCGACCAACATTAACATAGCAAAATATATTAAATACTACAAGAACAGCAATCCTTGCTGGCCATATAAACAAATCTTGTGTTGAGTGTTGACCACATATATGTTAGATCTAATACATATAATTTGGTTTTATGTGTAATTGATTCAACAATTGCCGATAATTTTACAACGGAAATCAATATTCAGTATCAAGATATGAAAACATTTTTTTAGCAAATGATAAAACCATCACCGCGCTGCCTCAAAAACTTGTAGATGTGTAGATAAAAAAATTGTTGTAAGAAAAAACTTTGCAAAATATGGAAAAATACAAATAAATTTTATGAAAAATGACATAATTGCTCGCGAAACAAAGTTACAAAATATATTAAAATTAAAATTCGTCAATACGAAATTAAGGAATTATTTTACTTACTCGAAGTAAACGTTTTACTTTTTAAGTTCTTTTTAAATTTTGGTTTTTTTATAATTTTGTCTTTAAAATATTTTCCTGTTAAATTGTATAAAAATCTTATTTATGTGTTGTTGGGTATTTCCTCTAACAGCCAAAATTTTTAAACCCGCGACCTTGGGCTTGCTTGTTAAGAGCCTTACTTTTTTACCACGGAGGTCGTCAAAAAAGATCTGAACAAACCTCACTCTGTGAACCCGGAAAGACCTTCTATGTCATCAAATGAACCACTCGTGTGACGGCAGAGGTATTGGTAATTCATTGAATGGTTTATCAGTTGTGTAAAATTTAAAACACGTTTATTATTGAGCTAACAATGCTCACATACCGCACAGCGCTGTTTAGCGCTGCGACACGATTTTATGGTAAACAGATTCTCTAAACTTATCAAAAACAATAAACAGTCTTGTTGTAGAGGTTATCTCCTTTGTACAGTTTCTCTCATTATTCTGTCTTTAGCAATTAAACGCAATTGGGACGATATAGTTGAATAACTGAAACATAAATAATCTCTGCCCTGTTCCTGATTACTTGTCAAGTTCACGATACAAATGACAAGCTTACGGGGAACTTTGTACCCGTATTTAAATCTCTATAGCACCTACAGGTCTCTATAATACTTTGTATTTCAACGCGGGCATTGTTCAGTTCAATTTCAACAATTGAGATGTAGATGTACGAGTAGTTGTAAGGTTTGTGGGCGTATTTCGCTTGCCTCTCTCAGCTCAATTTGAAGAAAGAGCGACATCAGATCTATTTAAAATATTCACCATTATGTAGTTTTAAATCCAGCCTTCACTACTGGCCTTAAAATGTGTAATTAATTTGAGAATTCGGTTGCATTCTAACATTTTCTCACAGATTAACATAAACGCCGATAAAAAAACACTGTAATAAGAGAAAAAAATACATATATGTATATGAAAAAATTATCTAATATGAAAAAATTGGAGAAAGTGCATAGTATCTGTTAATAAACGTTCATAAATATTTTTCATCGAATAGGATGAAAAAAAAAATCGAAAATTTTATTGAAAAGAAAAATGAAAAACATTATGAATTAAGAAGTAATGTCGAAGTTGTTGTTTTTTTGTGCGAAAACAGCTTTCAATTTTCTACTAAAAGAGTATTGCTGATGTATTAAAATCCTGTTGAAAAAATGAATGGTTCAATATCTAAAGCATTCAGCAATAATTTTAATTCTTTTACATAAAATTTGTTTCCCAAATAAAGTACAAAATAAATAACTATCTGAGGTAATCGACAATTTCATTATAGTGTCACAATTTGCGAGGAAAATTTTTTGAAATTTATGAACTAATTCAGGCAATCCATAACATCTAGTCCATTTTGTGCACAAAAATTGAGAATATTGTGGTTACCACCTATGGGTAGGTATATTGGTAATGTAGGACACTCTATTATCCAGGTCACACTAGGGGTGGTTTTCTCAACAGAAAAAAGAGTTATGACCGTTTGCTCGGTCTTAAATCACGAAAGGGTTGGCATTGGACAATTATTTATAGAAGGGTGTCAAGACGAACTTTTTGGTCCAAATGAATTGTATCTGACTGGAGGAATTATATAAGTGGTCCAAACTCACTACTTATTTAAGACGCTAGTAAAATGTAATGCTTCATGATTCGTAACTATAATATTTGAATGCATTTTAGATTTATCAATATTTTTACGTGAGCTGCAGTTTTGCGTAAGTTAGCAGTCCACAATGGAGTGCTGGTACCTACCTAGATGTATGGAAGTGAGGCATGGAACTGGCAAAGAAAGGATGAAAGTAGATGGAATGCTGTTGAAATGAGATCCACGAGGCGTGTGTGTGGTAAAACAGGAATGTGAGTAAAAGAGGAATGTGAAGATCCGCAAAGAGTGCAAGGCCGATGTAAGCGTCATGATTAATATCAAGAAAGGGACGCTTAGATGGTTTGGGCATGTAGAGCAAATGAGCGAAGAAAGAAGTGTAAGGAGAATATACGATGCAAATGTGAATGGTAGCAGAAGTCGGGGACGCCCGAGGAAGACATGGCGCGACCAAGTGAATCAGATACTTGAGTCGGGCCATGTCAAGAATCAGAACAATAGAAGGGTATGTATGAGACGATGTATGAATGTGAATGAGGCAAGGAGTGTGTGCCAAGACCGAGTTGTTTGGCGGTCCGTCCTCTCTGCTTACCCCTGCGGGGAAACGGAGTGATGGTTAGTTAGTTAGTTAGTTAGATTACGTGAATTTAGTGAATTGTCTACATGGTATACATAATACTGTCAGTACCCTACATAACAAACACAACCAAGCTATCCCATGTATTTCAACGTCCAACATACAAATGATTTTAAGAGACGAGTCTTACCAATTTCTCCATGCAAATTTTCGTGTTAAATATTCACATTTGAGGAGCGTACTGATAGGTAAACCCCGCATTCATTAATAACGAACTAATTATTCTGAGTGACTTCAAAAAGTTTCAGAAACAATTCTAGATTTTTTTATAATGGACAAACTCAAAGATAAATATCCTTAAATTTTTTCAATCTCTAAGGGGGATTTTTAGCGTAATCATGACAGAATTCGTATGCAAACGGTCTTCCATAATTAAACTTTGAAAACGAAATTAACCGAATGGGTATCTCCATAGTTCCATTAAAAGATTAAATTAAGAAGCTATCCGCATTTAACGCGCGCTGAAACAACTGTAAGTGCTCATTGTTTATGAAATAAGACGTCAATTTAGGTAAAGCTTGGCTTTAATTTTGGCCCATAAATAAAATTGTTGGTGCTAATTGAGAAAACTACCACTGTGCGGAAAGACAGGGCTGGAAAATCTTTTTTTCTAAAACACTGCTTATATTTTGATAAAGTTAGATAACCAGGGCCGGGCACCTATGCGTATACCTATCACTCCTAACATATCAAAGTTGAGATTATTTTTCATGATAACGGCGCTACAATAAAAAAAAATCATCCACATAGGTACTATTAATTTCAGTGATCACGTCTGCTGGTTTTGACAAGGGGCGCTAAAATTTAACTGGTTCCAGGCACCGTTTGGCTCACAGCCGGCCCTGGGTAAATAAAATATTGTAAACTAGACAAAGTATACTCATATGTAAAACATTTAAGCATTAAAATGAATCATCGACATTAAAGTTTTTTTTTAACTTTGATGAAAAGTATGTCAAAAAAATACAAATAAATAGTAGTATACCTGTGTGTAAGGATGTAATGGCCAACCTTATGATTCAAGAGATAACCTCATTTTTAATGTCAGTGCCATACAATTTTTTCTTAAAAAAATGATAACTCCTTCATTTGTACACGCAATTGCTTCATACGAAATTTTATAGCATAGTAATGATCAGCAGAATCCATTTCTAGCCAAAAAAATACCCTTGAAAATTCAAGTCTCTATGTCTATGAAAGGCGATTTACAGCCCACTGTGCGGTGGTACAAGACGGCGTACCGGTACCAAGAGCCTAGCGGTATGCTGGAAGCCGGGAGCCGTATTGGGGGAGCAGTAGCGGGGAGCCGTACCGGGGGAGCCGTAACGGGCGAGTTGTATCGGGCGAGCACAGTATTCTCATTACACATTGCTCACAGCTCCCGTTTAATTGAGTCGATTCTTTGAACCGTATGAAAATATTGAGCTGGTACCATCGCTTCCGCTCTAAATAAATTTAGTCGCTGGTTCAATCACAAGCAGTCAAGTTCAATCAACCTGCGAATCAGCGGCCAACAATCGCTTCTGCTTGCAGGTGTATATAAATAGGCACAATAAATATGAGTTTGTGTGTTAGTCTGAGGGCCAATCAGCTTTAGGTAGGTATATTTAGTAACAAGATCTTCTTAAAATGCAGGTAGTTTCCAAGCTCCCCCTTCAACTTCGTTTTTATTTCATAACAACAAACAATAGTAATATAGACCATGCATGATTTCAGTATACTGAACATTTATTCTGCACGGATAGATCTTAAATCTTTGCCGTTTATTCAAATCGGGATGGTTTCCCGCAACATTAAATCTATTGAAAATACGCCTAATTCGATAATATTCTTCCCTGCAGGGTGCGAGTCCCAGCTTAGCGAAGACCCAACCCTGGTCTCCCATAAATGCCCAAATTCGAAACACTAATATTTAAATAGGGTCCCTTGAGTCCGCATCTTTAAGTCTCAGATTATAGAAATTAGAGGAACAATTATTCGATATTAATAAATATATTTAAGCCCAACATCCAACATTTTGGCGTAACTACGTTTTTAATAATCGAGTGTTCTATAAAATGTTTTGTATCATTGTAAACAATGGCAAAATGATAATTTGAATATAATGTTCACTTTTTCAATAATTAGAAATTTACTCTCTGGCATCATTTTAAATTAAATTAGTATAACAAGCTATGTAAAATAGTATTTTTAGTAAAAAATATCAATATGTTTAAACCTAAAATTAAATAAAACCAAATATTTTATACTTTGTATCCGTGAAGAAATTTTTGGTTTTGAATCATGTTGATTTTATTTATTAATAATAGTGATTGTAACTCAAATTTATTATTTTAATTTTATTATTGTTAAAAAACTACATTACATCGGTGCAGAGATATTGCCTTAAGTATTGCTTGTGCGTCCCCAACTTCTTCTACTATTTAAACATCTCTAAACACTTCTGGCACTAATAAAACAACCATCTTTGAAATTTTCTGCGATATCGTTCGACTACTTTTCGAAGTTTGCGAGCACAAACTGAAGTTTTGAAAAGGCTGAATTTTTATACATTAAGATTAGAAACCAGTTAGAATTAAACTCAACCATTTGGAATGCATTTTATAAAACCACAGACTGCCACAGACCGCCTTCTATGAAGCGAAGTTAAAATTTGTGATTGTATGTATTTTTGGCTGAGAAATCGGAAAAAAAATTTTTTTTGGTTATAAAACTATCATTTAGTTCAAGCTGGAAACAACCATACACATTCACAAAATTTCATTGAAATCGGTTAGTCGGTTTCGGAGATTAGCGCGTACGAATACAGTGACACGTGATTTTTACATATTAAGATAATGCTTCTTATTATAAATTGTACCTTCCGATTTTATGTACGGGTTAAATCTTCCCCATAGGAAAAACTAAACCCTTCCACACACTTTTCCACAAATTATCATCTAGTCAATCAACATTATGCAAGTGCATTATATAAGCAAAATAAATACAAAACAATACAAGAACAACACGTCAAATCACCAGAGATCAAATGGGAAAATAATTCACCGACTCCCGATATTTTCATATCAGAGGGTTTGGCTCAGTAGAACTTCTAATAGGGCCTATAAATCCTACTGATCTCTCAACATAAAAATTTAAAAAATCTTTCGTTATCCTACATGTATTCAAAATGACCGACTTTTGCATCTTTATATATAAATTTTTTGATAGATCTAATACGCCTAAATTTTGTTATCAATATTATTACAAGTTTTAATAAGTGTACACATATCCACTTATAATTTTATGCTCAGACAGTTAGAAGCAGCAGACAAGTAGCCACGTGGCAGCTTTGTAGGACCACATTTTTTGGTTTTTTGTAAATCTCGTATTATCTATGTCTTAATAAAAAGTTAAAATTTTTTCATTTTCGTTCTGGGTCCCTTCTAGGGCTAGGTATTAAGATACTATTAATTTGAATGATTGCCAAATCTCACTTACAGAGGTTTCCAATCCTTAAAGAATTTATCTAGTAAGAAATGTATTGGACCTGATGGTATTGAAATTTTAATTGAAAGAGTGTAAATATGCTTTATCTAAACTAATTGGTATGTTATATAAGTAATCTATTTCATCTGGCATATTTCCTGATTCTTGGAAATTTTCTTATATCAGACCTATTTTCAAATAAGGAATCAAGTCAAACGTTGTAAACTACAGACCATTATCGATTATATCTCATAATACCAAAATTTTAGAGTCTATCGTAACAAAAAAAATCACTCCTGTTTTAAAAAATGTTCTGATTGACAAATTTCTTCTGAACTTCTGATTGAGAATATTCCCACAGAAAACATATTTTTAATCGGTTGTTTGATCGTAAGGAGGTGGATTAAAAAAAAAATTGTTACACTTAGAAGAAGTGGCCCGTTCTCATAAAGCCAACATCGACTGTGAACGGGTGTTCTGCTCCTCGTTTCTAAGAGCAGGCCCCATTAAAATACCTGTAGAACAGACACAGCATACCCACATTGCGGCTGTGAATTAGAGATGGAAATCACTCTGTTAACAATGGATTATCAATCGGACGGACTGCCCTCTTTTGCACAGAATCAAGTAGGTTTATCAAGTATTGTGGGGTTCCAGCCCAGAGGTGGCTCCCAAACTCAATTGTTGCTTGCGATTTGTATAGGGTTAGCAGCTGGTTACTATTGAATTAACCATATATATTATTATTGGATTAGCATATTTAATTTTTGAGCTTCATTCTTACTTTAATAATATGTATTTTGAGCTTCATTCTAACTTTTTCGGCGTGTTGTTTATTTAATATGCAGTCAATTAGAACATTTACATTACATTTTATTTGAAAAGAATCAGGTGATACATCACATAATATACATACATGGATATAACTAAATCCATTAGTGACAGGAGAGTGCAAAGATGTTTGAGGTAAAGTATGAAACTAATTACAGGAGTGGAAAGACAAAGGAGAAAGGCAAGAAGAAGCTCAGAATGTACTTGGCTATTCATATTTGTACATCCAACACGGCAATGCCATTTCAAGCAAAGTTTAGATTCTGATTGGTGATCTTTCACCAGGGCAAAACTGAGTGCCTAAAACCACTGGACCTTATTTGGCCATATTTTGGCCAATTTGCAAATACCCGCTAGCTCATGCTGGCCAAAATGTGGGCAATTTGAAGAGATATTTTAAAACATTTATTGTAATCGTTTCGTACGCTCCAGAGCACAGTGGTCCCTCTGCAGGTCATAGCCATAAAATATTGATGTCCTCGTTATAAGGTGTTTATTGTACGTAAGTCTTACCTAATTACTAAATTAACTGCAGGTATAAATACAATCCCGGTTTGCCAAAGATTTCAATGGTGTTTCGGCTTCGAAAGTGATCTGATTGCTGGAAGTGCTAAATTACTATTATCACAGCCATTTTAGTCACCGTGTTTACCGTTGATAATTTGTTTTAATTTTTTATTTGTGAGTGTTATTTTACAATGAAATTTCAAGTTGAAGGTATGTTAAATAATTTATATTATTTTTGAAATTTATAAATGTATAAGCTTTTGAATTGTACGCCTGCTACGCGCGTATAAATTTCTTGGTTAAATTTAAATTTGTATTTGTGTTTTCATAAGCTTTTTACTACTTTGCTAAACGATTTCGCATGTGTTATTCAATGAAAAATGTTCCTTAGAATTAGCAGTTTATGAGGCATAATTTCTTGCCGCGTATACATGCTAACTTCTTAATTATGCGTCATCTACGCCGTTCGTATACCGTCGTAGAAGTTACGGTCAACGAAAAAACATGGGTATGGTTGGTAATCGGTTTATGTACGCGTAACCTACGCCGGTTTACGACATTCTACGTAAAAATCATATGTACATATAGTTTGGTAATAACTTTTTAAATTTTATTTTAGGTCCCTTTTACAAGAAGTGCTTCTTTACGCGGATGCACTTGTTTGACATTTGGTTAACCAATGCTGGAAGCGATGCAGAAAAAGCTCGCCACGTTTTACGCGTGGTGCATGAAATTAACGCAAAATCTCTTAGTTTTACTAAATTAAACATCTTTATTACCATAAATTCCTGCACAATTGAAATAAACTCTCCATAGTTTTTAGAAAATGGTTTAAGTTATTAGCTTACGTACTGAATAATTCCAAAAATATCAATAACCCATTACTTGAGAAATGAGACAATAAGTATCAACCACTGGATTGGCAAATATCACATTATTAATATAAATGAATATCTGGAAAACAACATTAAGAAACAATGTGAATTATTTAGGGAAAAACACAATATACCAATAATGTGTGCTATTCCCAATAGTAATTAATAAAATGAATCGAAATTTTAACAGATAATAATGTTAGTATCAAACCATTTGAAATTTAATTCCTTGAGCAATTAAGGTGTAAAAACCCTTTGGGAAAACAGCTATCTAGCAGTTAACGGGACTTTATTGTGATTATGTAATACATATAAATAAAAAGTCATAAAATATACACATAATTATATTAATAGCATTCACCAACCATTCAAAATATATAAAGTCTTGGTAAAATCAACCACAAACAATTTAACCCACATTTTTTGTTTTAAATAATAAATAAATCCTCATATATACATAAAGTTAACAAACTAATAGTTTTAATAATGTATTTATCAACAAAACGCATTTAAAAATACAATAGCAAATGATTTGAATGTTTATCACAATGTCAACATGCTATAACCGTCCTCCCTTGAGCGTTAACCCACTCTGTGCAGCGCGTTGGAATCTTCGATCAACCTCAAAGCTAACAAATTAGTTTCATAATTTAATAAAATATGTCTCGCATCTCTTCCGACTTATTTGTTATAGACATATAATGAACCGAAACTATTGATATTTTTTTCTTATAAATCATTGATCATACTAAAAATTGCATTTTAGAATTCAAATTTATAACAGCGCTTATCAACTAGGTCATATACAAGACAGAAGTCATCATTTTCAAAATTGCTAACAACCAACTCAAAATATGTTTTCTGTAGGAATATTATATGTTCTGGAACCTCTTAGAAAAAACTATCGATTTTCATTTTATCTTTAATAAAAAAAAATTATTTTTCTTATGCGAAAGTTATCGGGATATCTTCGTAATTACAAGAAATACAAAACAAAAGAATCACATGTCATAAATCGTTATCGGGAAAATCTTTCCCATGGGTTCTGATCAGGAAAACTTTTTCACTTAACTGAAATTCAATGGCCAAATAAAGTAATACATCATTGAATTGGCGATGATTTCTATGTGCTCAAGTTCTGATAGAAGCGTCGATAAATTTGGTCACGTGGATAGTTTTGCTAACAAGTTTCCGAGTTAATTAAACGTTTACTTAGTACTAAGAGGTTTGAATTGCTGATTATCTACGCCAAACAACGAAAACTAGATGTGCTAAGTTCTAATGTTGGATGGATAAAGTTTTCATAAAAGTATCAAACGCTCTCGAAAAAAGGTTGTACCTTGTAATTCTTGGATTAGTTGAAAACCTACAATCTTAAATAACCATTAAAAATAAAATAATGATATAATATAATATTATATTATTATTATATTAATATTATAATATTATCAATGAGTTTATTCACTCCTGGGAGTACAATGCTTTATATAATATACTATATTCTGTATTGTATACTTTTAATAAATAATAAAAAATAATAAAAAGTATTATTTCACACCAAAATTTAAAATATTCTGAGGCAATAATTATTTCCGTGAAACACCTCTATAAATTGAAAAATCTTACGAGAAATAATTCTGAAAGTTTTTATTAATTTCTGATTTTAAGTATTTAATTAGATTAGATTATAAATAATTATTGCGGCAAAATGAATCCTTTTACTAATATTAACTTTTGCCTTTTCTCATATTTACTTTAAACCTACTTGTAACCGTTTTAAATTAATTACAATGATTTTTCTGTAAAACCAAAATGTAAGAGACATATCGCTATACGAAAATATATATTTTTTATGTTTGTAGCTATTTTCCTTTTGTCAAAATTGGCAATTATCGACTTCTTTTAAAATAAAATGGCTTATGAATGAATTGAGCTCTTTTATTATTCACCATGCCTTGGAATGGGTTATTTCATTGAATTTGAACAATACATATTGCATTGTTAATTTTGAAGTTCTATTCAAGTTCTGTTATTATCATTATTTATTGACTAATATAAGCAGAAATATTACAAAATAGAATAAATAAAAAAATACTGCTACCACGAAAATAGGGAGATAATGTCAAATCACGACAGGAACAAGGTGGTTTACATATCTGAAATACTGATAGAACTTGAATGGGAATTTCACAGAAATTGAAATTTGAACAATTCATCAAATTTCAACGTTAATTTCCAAGTTCTGTTATCATTTCAGTTCTGTAAACTGTCTGCAACTTGCCTATAATGATATAATGACTAGTAGGGACGGAATCCAGGCACCGTCGCACTGCGGATAGAAGAGGAACGGAATTTCGGAATGTCGACTTACTGTTTTTGTTCTTCTTCCGCTTTTCTCACTTGCGCTGGTTCAATACAATGCATTTTTTACCACCACAAACTCGCGAACTCACGATGGTTTTACAATTTCGACAAAAAATAAAAAATGCAGGTCAGAAAGGCTGTCAGGATATAGCCAACATTCGATTAGTCACCACGGTTCTCAGTTTACCGAATAAAAAGTTTATTAAAACAAGTTAAGCACCATTTGCGAAGTCAAACAAAAGTTTAAAAGTCGATTAAAACTTCATAAAATTTTGTTATTCAAAGGCGCTTGCTAAGTACGCTGGCTTCGTTTAACTTCAAATACTACACAATAAATGATTTGAATACTTGGTAGTTACTAACTCGTTTTCGGAAATGAACAAATCACAAAATTATTATCATTAATCTTTTTTTGTTACATTAACTCCATAAAGCAGGCCATGAGGAAATTGATTTCCCTCATGATTTTTGTAATTTTTGGGGATACTGTGCAGAGTGATTTTTATTTTTATTATTTGTTAACAGATTTATATTATCCAACGACGTGACGCAATTTTCTTAACTATAAATATTTAACAATTCATTATTTTTGATTCGTTTCCTGGAATGACTTTTGAAACCTTAAAGTCTAATGCTGAAAATGTCAAGAGATCTAGATAATTAATTAATTTAGCAGCACCATACCTGTCATGCTTTTCTAGGCCGGAACCTGTCGTAAGATAGGATAGAGGATAGGGAGAAGAGGAAGTTATGGTAAGAAATTGATTGTGACAGGAGCGACAGACGTATTAATTCATCCCTCTTACTGCGGTGAAAGATGGAGGATCAAGAAAGTCTGGAGAATTCAAAGGGTCTCCTTCAACCAGTATATCCATATCCAGCCCACCACGCAGCTGGTGGTCAGACGCATCTGTCAAGACTTACACAAACTTCACCCCAATGAGCCCTGGCCCCGTGCTAAGTCACCAACGTAACAAACAGCTTGGGGTGACCTATGGAGGGGTGTTTGATATCTAATAAATGGTCTCAAGGCGGCGGTACCCGTACCCGTCTTCAAAATGAATAACACAAGAACGTGCAGTGAAATTAAGCTAATGAAACAGTATGATATACGAAGGAAAGCAATATTATAATGCCCTGCCAGAAACTAGAAAGTCTACACCAACTGACAGATTCAAGCTGGTTTGTAGGAGCCATATTAATGAAAACAAAATGTAATAAATTATATAAATTTAATAATTTACTATTAATTAGACATTTATAAACTTGAATGTTCAGATATCTAAAAAACAAATTAATATAGAAAAAAATCTAAAACGGGGAGAGAATTGACGTTACGAGACCGTAAATGTATAAATATCAAAAAAATTAAAATTACGCTGATTTTTTGGCCATAAAATATGATGGAGTTTAAAACACCAAACTAATTTTTCGATATTTGTTAGATAAAGTCAAAGTCGCCCGCCGGAAAAAGGTTATGAATAAACACCCTTGATTGAAGTACGAGAAAAACGATATTTTCGCATTTTTTTAAACCTAACCTGCGACGTAAATAAGTAGTTCGGGGTATTTTTATTAATAGTATTTGACTTAGGATTGATTCTTCTACTGCATGGACTGCTGTGAACTTCTGAAATTTCTTCCGAATGTTCATCATGAATCATAATGATTTCTCGGAATTTGCCAATCAATAATAATAACTCATAAGAGTTAGACCACACATTTAGGAAAACTAGAAGAAATAAAAGGGGGAACGACTCATTCTAACAAGGTCCAACAAAGGTAACACGGTTATTGAAAGTAAAAACATATCCTCTAAATTATTACAAAACTAGCTGTCTTGTACCCGGCGTCGCTCGGGGACTTTTCGGGGAGTGGTTTGGGGTAAAGATTTGTTGGTGTTCAAACCGGTAGAAATTTTTTTTTTTTTTAATTTTAATCTATTCCTGTTTAATAATCATTGATTTATTTCTTCGACTTTTTTATGGTAGTTTCAAACGAAACTTTTATCAAAGTTTGTTATCCTCATTATCGAAAAACTGCTGCCTTTCGAAAACACTAAATGAAGTTAGTTTTTTAAATAAAAAAAATGAATTCTTCCCTAACCGAAGAAACCTCAATTAAACACCCATTTTTTTATTTTATTTGTAAATGAAACTATACAAGAGCCAATTTTTCCTACCGTCTGGAGCCAGTGCTGTGGAATTACCAATTTGGGAAGAGGGAAGTGAGGAAGTACCTGGGTATTTACCTATCTGGATCTAGTCACCAAATACTGCTAAAATCATATCAAGCAACGTTTCTATTCTGAATGGTGGTTTTACACCGGGGTGATACTGAGAGCATCTTCCACTCTGGAATGAGCCGCAAATATACTGTATACTGTAATAAAATAAATAAAATTTACTTGCGCACGCCGGGGTTTGAACCCGCCACCTCTGGATTGCTAGTCGAGAACCTTTCCCCTCGACTACGAAGGCCAGCAAGCTATAATCTGCTGGTTAAAAATTGAAGTTAAAACTCGATATACTTTTTATAAAAAATAGTAAGTTTCTTTTAATTTTTGGAATGGAGACCAATTTGAACAATTCATCAAATTTCAACGTTCATTTCACGGTTCTGTGAATGTTCTGTAATTTTATTATTTAATTAACTATAGGCTAGTCGCTTGACAGAACTGAAATAAAAAACAGAACTTGAAAAAATCTTTCACAGAACTTGAAGATGAAGTTGAAATTTGATGAATTGTTCAAATTAGTCTCAATTTCAAAAATATAAAGAGCCTTATTATTTTAATAAAAAGTCTATCAAGCTTCTGTTAATAGTATAGCAAGTTCAGTGAAAGATTTTTCTAGTTCTGTTATTATTGTCAAGCGACTAGCCTTTAATTATAAAATAACAGAACTTTCACAGAACCCGAAATGAACATTGAAATTTGATGAATTGTTCAAATTCCCGTTCAAACCCGTCCTACGGAAGAGTGAATCAAAATCAAAATTTGAAGAATGTTGGGTTGAAAACTTCGAAGGATTGGTTGTTTCATATAATGTTAATAATTCATCAAATCTCACCGTCCATTTTCGCGTTCTGTGAATGTCCTATTCAAGTTCTGTAATTATATCATTGTAGACCAATTACTTGACAGAACTGAAATAATAACAGTATTTGAAAAGAACTTTCACAGAACATGAAAATTAAATTTGAAATTCGAAGAATTGTTCAAATTCTCTGTAACAACCCGTCCTCATTGACTTGCTCATGCTGTGATTTAAACCCGCGACTTCCAGATTGCTAGTCAAGAGCCTTACCTGCATCTACTTATTGAAAAGTTGAAACTTAATATTTTGTGAAAATAATAGGGGTTAATTTTTGAGATCTTGACTCTTATTGACTTACCCCACGAAGACTTCCTCAATTATTCTGGAACGTTTTATCAGAAAAGTAATCACAAACAAATTAAAACAGTTAATTAATTCGTTTTCTTGTACGTAACTTGGAAAAAGTCTAACGAGAAACAAAGTTGATAATTTTTCGGCTACTTCGCGATCAACTCTTCCCAAAGTTGACTACTTTCCTAAATGTACTAATTCAATGGGTCTATGATACGGAAATAACAGGGAACATTAAAGGAGATAAAATTTTACTTGTACTTGTATTAGTTTTTTTTTTAAATTTATAAATTACATGGTATTTAAATGAGATTTAATTTTGTTCATTATGAGGTTCTTAGCGAACACTTTTTTTCTCTTTTTACATTAGTTCCATACAGGAGGCCCATATGAAAAAAAATCACTCAAGCTTATGTCATCTTTGGAGATGCTGTGTCGACGGTATTTTAGGGAAATGAAGGAGTGGAAGTTCTGGGAAAGAAAGGGTATGAAGGGTGGGTAGAAATCTGAGGGTCAATGTGAAGACCAGAAGTGACGGACGTATTTATACATCCCCTCCCACTGCGGTGCAAAGTGATGTGTCGAGAGAATCCGGCTGGAGAGGTTAAAAGGTCTCCCTCAACCAGTTACATGCGATCCGTTCTGAATCAATTCAAACAGGTCTTAATTCGAACTATTTAATTTGGTAGAAAACAACAACATCAGTGTGCCCATTGTCCGCTTTGTCCTAGACATGGGGCATAACATCACCATTTAGCATTATTTATACAGATGTTATAACATTCGTCATTTATGTCATCTGCAAATGAGCAGTGAGTCTGCGGAAAGTTGCACTTTTGCAAATAACTTCAAACCCTCACCTAACAATGGTTTTGAGCAGTTGAAACTCTTAAGGGGTCACTTTGTATAATGCGAGTACCATCAGAATTAAAAAGTGAACGTATAAAAGAACCCAGTCTACACGTTTACTCTGTTAAGAATAATTTTCGTATATATTTCCTTGAAAGGTGATTGATGAGGTGATTGAACTGAATAGAACATTTCTAGATAATTATCCATGCAGCCTTATGGTCTACTAAACTTCCTGAAGGCTTCTCGGCAAGGCTTGTTGAAACGCTTGCTTGAATTTTATCACCAGCTCGACCCCCTTACAACATGAAATTTTCCTTACCATCCTTTCTGAAAATTCACCTCAATAGTCTCACATTTAATGAAAAGGACAAACAGAAATCATTTAAGGCGACACAAGACTCTAATGAAGGGTGTTTGACCGAGATTCACATTTTAACTAATTTAAACATCTTTTTTTTCAGACCGAAAAATAGGAAACAATAGATTAAAAAGTTAGAAACCGAAAAATCGTCAAAAAGTTTTGCATCTAGGTGAAGATACGCGCTTTTCCATGAAGAGAATAAGCAAATTTACGATCATTATATGGACATAAGAGGAAGCGCAACACGGCATAACACCCCACAAATAATTCACGATATACAATTTAAAGATTACTTTTAAAAATATCATATGGCGCGACATCTTTTGACACATTATGTGAAAACTTGGCCGAATCGATCAGTTATTGATTCAAATTATATCTTATCGTCATCGCTTATATCAATATCGTAGATATAAATATACAGTGGCGTTAACACGTCGGTAGATGACTCTAAATATATTATATGTAATTCAATTACGTTTTTAGGCGTAATATTTTTTTTTGTTGACATTGCAAAAATTACTTTAATTTTTACAAAGATGTGCACGGAAATAAATGAAAAAAGGATCTACTAAGGAGTGAATTGCATATAAAAATATATGCAATACACTCCTTAGTAGATAGTTATTCAAAAATAATAATAAGACAATAATTTATTCAGTTATATAGTACACAAAATATTAAGATTGAAATATGGTATTTTGCCATCAATGGAGAATCCATCCAAGCAGCCAGGTCTGAAAATATTATTATGGTTTTTATTCAGGTTTCATTTTTATAAGTCCCCTTTACACTTGAATACTCAACTTAACTTTATCAGGAGATTAAACCTAATCACCCTCTATTTACTTTTCTTATTTTTTTTAACCAACTGTTTATCTTAACTGAAATATATTTACAAACGTGGGTTCAGTTGGGTTTGGCTTTAGTTAACGTGTTCATTTTAAATCAAAGTCATCAGTGTTTTATTATAGTCAATTTAGATAGTACACTATTTGGAAATATAAACATTTTAATTATTTTCTATTAATTGCGAGTTAAGTGTTACAAAAGAAAATAAAACATTGTGCTGATAACTGTTTCACTTCTGTTCGCAATTCAATACACATTTAATAACGTGTCTTCATCGTCTCGGTTGTAAACTAATGAGATTACAACCATGGCTACTAAGCAGCAGGATGACCCTGAGCTGAAGGAGGACAAGGTTTCACAGGGCTCGGAAATCAAAAGTATTCCGGTATATAAATGGAATATTCTATTTAACGGTACTAATTGCGTGCGAAGCTTTATTGAACAGATTGAAAAATTAGTACTGGCCCGCGGAGTAAGTACTTTTGATTTATTTACTAGTGCAATAGAATTCACGTGAAACGCTTTGAATTAGTTAAGAGTTAACAGATCATGCTTGAATTCTTGGGCTGATATTGTTGAAAGCCTCAAAAAGGAGTTTGAACTTCTTGACTATGCAAGAGGCATTTTAGATCAAATAAGAGCTACTTTTCAAGAACTAAAGGAAACCCCGGGTGCTTTTATTACTCGTGTATTACAATTAAATTTCAGATTAAAAAAGAAACCACCGGATGGGAAATGTTTGAATTATTGCGATGTAACATGTCTCCTGGTTATATTAAAAAACTACAAATAGTAAATATCACTGATATAAATTCAATAAAAAATATGGAAAGTTTATTGAATAAGCGGATAGTAAAACAGAATTCAGGAATCAAGTGAGTACTTCCAATTCTGGTAACAATATTAGTAAAATTAATAATAAGGGAAATTACGATTAAATAATGAGGGAACTTCTATAATGGGAGGGATACAAACTCATCTTTTAAGAATGATCAAAATTTCTATAATGTGAATTCCAGGTGTCAAGTGAGGAGCTTTCGTTGGGGACGACCAGAGGTAAAGGCTCCCAACTGCACTTGCAAGTGGTCAAAAAACGAGCGGCCCGGGTGATATTCGCGGTGAACGGAGAGACGTCTTCGGTTGCTGCGTCTACCGACCAGGATTGGACGGCATGGCACTGCGGCAGTTTTACGACGACCGAAGAGCTTCAAGGGATGTATTTTTTTTTTTTTTTATTGAATATATAAACACATTACAATAATTTACAAATGTAGATATTTCGAGGCTGATTGCGAAAAAATTAGAAATTTTTAACAAAAAATTGCCCAACTCAATTGAGAAATTATTTCTCGTGTTTGAGTTGGGGAGTGTTGTGAGTCATTATGGTTTATAGGTTGTAAAATTTCAGTAGTTGATGTAGCTAAAAATTAACAAATAGCTATAAAACTAGATGATAAATTTGATAACACTATAAATTAAGACAATAAGAAATTTAATTACAAACTAAAAAATAAAAAATATAACTTAAATAATATAATACATAGTTATTAAACTTAGAAAAAATAAGATATAAAAATAAAAATGTACTTATTAGGTACGAAATAATAGTAGGTAGGTACAGTACTGGTAGTAAATTGTTCAAAGACCGAGCTGGCAATCTTGTATGAAATGGGTACTTATTAAAATGCAACAACAATAAACGCATATTAGCACATATTAGGAAGCGGATAATATAACTTTAGAGGATATGTTTTTTTTTATATTAAATTTTGTTTATATATATATATTTTTTTTATTAATCATTAATCAATTTTTCTAAATTCATAACGTAAATTTAGGAAAATTTAATTAATAAAAATTACAAATGAGTTCATATAAACAATTATTTGAAAAATGTATCCAATGAAATTAAAACTTGTGATTACCGTTGGGTTTATCTAAAAGTTGTTTGATTTGTGATTTGAAAGTTTTGTAATTTTTTTCAGTTTTAATTTTATCCGGAAGGGCATTAAACAATTTTATACCTTGATAATTATAATGGTGTTGACCAGCACTAGTATTACATTTAGGAATTTCTAAGTTACCACGTGATCTAGATCGGTTACTTATTTTTGTAGAAATTGTTGAATTGAAATGGTCTTTATGAATTTGTAACAGTGCATTCTTTTTAAAAATTTTGTTTAAGCTAAGAACCCTAAACGAGTCAAACAGCTCCGTGGTTGGAAATATCGATGGTTTTCTTAGGATGACTTTCAAAATTAACCTCTGAACCTTTTCTACAGGTGAAAGGTTAGTTTTGAAAGTCCCTCCCCAGCCGATTATACCATATTGTAATATGGATTGGGCAAGAGAAAAATATATAATTTTAATCATATTATATGAAAGGATGTTTCTCAATCTAATGAATAAGTAAATAAGTTTTCTTACTCTGGTTGCCGTATTTTGGACTTGTTCGTTCCATTTTAAGTGTCTATCTACTATGATACCCAGATACTTTATACTATTTTTGCATGTTATTGGTAAACAATTTACATTACCGCATTCTTTTTTATTTTCACATTGTGATGAATGGATTTTAATGGTAATATTGTTTTCAATATTAATTAATAATTAATTAATAATTAATAAATTAATAATTCTAGCCATATGAGTGGCTAGAATTATTATAATTTACTCTATGCAAATACTAGGTAAGTACTATTTTTGCCGGACTTATATATATATAATATAAGATTAATTTGCCTGTATGAGCTGCCAACATGGATGGCCGACCATACATTTCCTTCAAGGTCCTAGGATCAGAATTTTCTGGTCTTTTGGATTCAGGTTCGCATATTTCTATATTAACAACTTGCACGGGAGATTTTTAAATTTGGGTTGAAAGTTATCAAAACTGTATCAAATCACAGTTCCTTTATTTTTTGGAAATTTAAAGAAAATATTTAACTTTGTTGTTATATGGATATGGTGTTTGTCCAGAATTCGATGGTAAAGTATTTTATTATTTACATAACATAATTTTCATTTGAAGAACAAATATTTTTTTAAAGAAGTCAAAGGAAGTCTGAAAAAAGCAGGTCTGACATTGAAAAATCTGTTTTCTGTAGAGAATTCCTTAAATACTTAAATTACCTTGTTGAACATAACGGATCACGGAATGATCCAGATAAAGTAAACAATTGTAGATTTTCCGATTCCTAGTACACAAAATATTCTCTGACGGAATTAAATACCATGAAAGAATGGGAAATCTTTCACGGTATAAAAGATTTTTTTCTTCCTTAACTTTTCTATAATAGCTCCCTTACATAATTTGACCAAAATGGAAGCTCAGGTGCTAAATTTAAATGGAACGAGCAGGCTCAAATTGTTAAGTTAACCCTAGTTCAGTTCTCAGTATTAGCATGTCACACTGGTCTAAAGAAACAATGTTTTCTTCCTATTGTGAGACATTTGAAACGCGATCTCTTTTCAAACATTATTTCAGTGATTATCTCGTTTTAGGTTAGGTTATGTCGTCGGGAAACGATATAGATTATATTTTCAACGTTTTCGTAAATTCTCGTTATTTGCACAATAAGATACCGTGCTTACCATTGAACATTAAATAAATGAATTGTATTTTTTAACAAAATGTCGAGCTCATCAGACACTAATAATACTAATTTAATTCGTACACTGTTCTATGACCAAGCTTGTCAGACACTAATAATACTAATTAAATTCGTACACTGTTCTATGACCATGTTTAATACGACATATTTTTAAATAAAACCCTTTGATTTAACTTAATTGCTATAAAAGGAAACTGACTGCATTTGAGAACTTTTTCATTTTAGCATTGTATTTTTTGATTACATAAAATGAAAAAATAGCTTTTATTGTATGGGATGACAGTTAAAATAATATGTATTGATGACATTTTATTATGTTGGTATTCCTGATACCATATGAGTGGCTAGAATTATTATAATTTACTCTATGCAAATACTAGGTAAGTACTATTTTTGCCGGACTTATATATATATATATATATATATATATATATATATATATATATATATTTATATCGGACAACACTTATTGGAACATCTTTGAGTAAACCACCTTTCTTGATCATCCTTTCACATGTGATATATAACGCTGTAAATTACGTGGCAACATGTTTTTTTGTGAAATAAATTTAAAATGTGGTCAGCTATTATATATACAGCTATTTTATGCATATGCTCACAAAATTTTCATCATTAAATCATGAACGCATGTTGATCTTTTTTATGAAAGCACTTACTTGATATGCAATGTTGCCAAATCTTTTGTCCTTCTGTCGAGCTTCTGTTTGGACGGACTTGAACAGATTTATTTGTTGGTTGAATATTCGAAAATACGTAATGCATTGGAACGTTTGGCGCGAATATTTAAAATTGCGGGTTTATTTAAAAGTAAAGTTATACAATCAAAACTTATTTATATTACGTTTACAGTTGAATTAATTATTTTAAAATTAGTTTTGTAGACAGGCTTTTATAAGATATTCTATCTTTTTAATAGCATTAATTTATTATTTGAAAATGTAGATTGATTTACAATTAAAATACCAAAGTTCAATAATATTAGTATTGTGTTTACAGTATTATTGGAAGTATATTTTATAAAATCTGATTTATTTGAGTTGTTTTCTTTCCTTTTATTATAAAATACCTATTATATGATTTTCAGAAAACGATTTTTGTACACAATATTTGTGCTGGTGTATAATAATAACTATTAATACATATTTTGTATTAATAGTTCTTCATTTTTGTTAATTTTATAACCTTAAATATAAAAGTTACAAATCAATGTACACCATAATATGTATGTATAGTTGTAATGTGTAAACTTTCCTAAATAAAGATATTATTATTATTTTTTAGTGGAATAAATCTTTGATTTTTTTTTTACATTTACTCCACACAAGAGGCCCTGAGGATAATAATTTCCCTCAGGGCCTATGTCATCTTTGAAGATGCTGTGTGGAGGGTCTTTTTGAGGAGAGGAAGGAGTGAACATGTGTCTTGAAGAGACCCATGTCATATGAGGGAGGAAACACAGAGGCCGGAAATTTGATCCAGAGCCGAGCCGTTGAACACCGAAACGAGTCGTAGAAACGACCCGTTCTCATGCGACTAATGTTAACCGTGTACATATGTTGGGCATGCATTTGGCGTGTTTCCCGACTATGCTCCGGTGCTGAAGGGATTAATGATGCTAGTTCCTCGGAGCATCTTCCATAGAAATACCGGTAGAACAAGCATATGCTCTAAAAATTGCAATCCGTTTGTTAAGATGGGAGAATCTATCAAACAGACCGCCCGTTTCTGCACAGAGTCGAGGGTTTTTTCAGGTATTTTCGGGCTTCACACCAGAGGTGGCTGCCAAATCCAACCGTGGGGCGCCCTTGTGATTTGTACAGGGTTAGCAGTTGTGTACTATTCAAGTATTTGCGGGCCCTGTACAGTACGCCCTCATTAACCTCAATTAATTGAAATATTCAGAACTGTTTTATAGTGAATTGTTTTATAGTGAATACCTCACAAGAGTCCCAACTGCTCCCGTCTGGAGCCAGTGAGAATATGGCATCCCCAATTGGGGGATGTTGTGAGGCTGAGGGTAAGTGGGGAAGGGAAAGAGGAAGGTGGGGAAGTACCTGGCTATTCAGATCTAGTCACTAAACACGGCTAAACCCATTTGGAGCAACGTTTCAATTCTGAATGGTGGTCTTACACCAGGGCGATACTGGTAGTATCTTCCACTCTGGAACGTGCCGCAAATATACTATATATTATTTTAATTAATTAATTGTGAAATAACACAAATTAATCAAATAAAATTTATTTGCGCACGCCGGGTTCGAACCCGCGACCTTCGAACTAGTTATGTTACTGAGCCATTTTTTTGTTTGTTTAACAATAGCTCCACACAGGAAGCCCTGAGGAAAATATTTTCCCTCAGGCCTATGTCATCTTTGAAGATGCTGTGTGGAGGGTATTTTAAAGGAAGGGAAGGAGAGGAAGGATAAGGGGTGGGTGGGTGGGGTCTGTGGGTCCAGGAGTGACGGACGTATGAATCCATCCCTCCCACTGCGGTGCAAGACGATGTTCCCAAAGAGTTCTGCCTGAAAGGTTTCCCTCAACCTGTCTCTCCGGCCTTCCACGTAGCTGGAGGACACATCCACCGCCAAGACCCGAGCAAACCTCACCCCATGAACCCGGGCACAGTCACCAAACCACTTGGGGTGACCTATGGCAGAGGTGTAGTTATCCAATAAATGGTTCCCGGGGTGGCAGTACCAAATTGTAAATAGATTAGAAGATACTTTCCTGAATGGTCGCCATTCCCCATGGGGTTACCAGTCACGTCTTCCACTCTGGAATGTACCCGGCAGTAGCTGTAGTATAATCTACCATAGCCACATATTGAACAAGTCTTGTGTTTTAATAAAATTTTGCACAAATTCATTGTTTGGTAAAATAAAAACAAATTTGAAAAAATTCACATTTTAATTTATTTATTTTCAGACATTTTTAAAAACTTTCATTAGGAAATTCAACAGAACTAAAACAAACTTTAAAACTAATTAAGTAATGATTTTTACATAATTGCAGTTTAAAAAATATACAATACGTTATACAAAACTGCCATTATCAGAGTTTAACAAAATATATAATAGCAAAATCGAGAGAAACAAAACATACTTAAAAAATAATGAAGTAATGATTTTTACATAATTTCAGTTTAAAATAATATGGAAAACGTCATACCAAACTGACATTATCAGATATTAACAAAATATATAATAGCAAAATCGATTGAAATAAAACATACTTAAAAAATAATTAATTAATGATTTTTACATAATTTCAGTTTAAAATAATATGGAAAACGTCATACCAAACTGACATTATCAGAGTTTAACAAAATAGAGAAATAAATCACACTTAAAAAAAAAATTGCATTCATTTTCAACTAATTAATTTTCCTTATTTAGTAAAATCCTTATTTAACAACATCCCCATTAAAGAATGCCTTAAAATAATTGAAAATATCCTAGAAAAATCTAATGTCAACCCAATAATAAGAAAAGAGTTATTCCAGCTCATAAAAATTTGCATACAAACAAATTATTTTCTTTTTAATGATACATATTTTGAGCAATTGGACGGACTTCCCATGGGATCCCCTTTAAGCCCACTTCTAGCGGAGATATTTATGGATCATATTGAAAATATTATTCTTAAGTCTCCCTTAGCTAAATATATAATATACTATGTCAGATATGTAGACGATATCTGAATATGTTGGAAAGGCACCAACCGTCAATTAGATATCTTTATTAATTGGACCAACACTGTTAATAATAAAATCTGCTTCACAGTCGAACATGAGATCAAAGCTAAAATATTTTTTTTAGATCTAACAATTGGAAAGAATAATAATAAACATACTTTTGAAATATTTAGAAAACCAACTTTTACAGACACTACAATAAATGCAAATTCAACTCATCCTTCAGAACAGCCAGAAAATGCAAATTCAACTCATCCTTTAGAAACAGAGGTAATTATCTTTAAAATGTACAAAAAGTACGTTACCTGAGAAAAATCCACATAATCGTGTTAGAGTACTAAAATCATCTTCTATATTATTATGCCCAGACAATTCTGAAATTTCAGAATCTCTAAGAAACTCAAATATTTCATGTATTTAAAAATGATAATATTGCAAAAATAGCAATGTCTGACCCATTAATATGTTCATATGGGTCTTTATTATTAAGTAATCACACGGAACACCATTTGAATACACATATAACATCGAAGATGAGGGATTTAGCCAAGGTGTATATAGTTATTAAAGAACAGAAACCTTCAATTTCAACCTTTGATTTAGCGTTTGACCCTGTGCATTTTGATGTTTTTATTAAAGCCGTACAAATAAATAGTGGTTACGATGAAATTACAGGTTCTGTAAAAATTCCTAGCATGTCTCAACGACTTTGTACGGCTATAAAAGATTGTACAAAGTCGTTGAGGCATGCTAGGAATTTTTACAGAACCTGTAATTTCATCGTAACCACTATTTATTTGTACGGCTTTAATAAAAACATCAAAATGCACAGGGTCAAACGCTAAATCAAAGGTTGAAATTGAAGGTATGTTCGTTACCAGTTTAGTACAATATGGACATGAGTTTTTACGGTCATGCACTCGTGCTCATTTACTAGTAGAAATAGTGCTTCGAGTTGTAGTCGATGACACTTCGATTGCCTCCTGCTTCTCTAAATGATGTTGCTCATCATCGGCGTTGGAAATTTTCATATCTAAAAAGTAACAATACATTATTTAGCTTTCTTTAAACTTAATTAGTAAAACCTCAAATTATAAGAAAGCAGTCATTGTTGAATGAAACACTAGTATATATTGAATTATTTCGCGGATAAGCGATAAGCCGCCATAGCTCAGTGGTCAGAGCTGTCGACCGGAAATCGAGGGGACACGGGTTCGAGTCCCGTTGGCGTTATGTAAATCTCAATTATTTGTACCTATATTTTGTTAACTCGGATATTTTCTTATATTATTTTGTATAACATATATTTATCATATAAGATATAAGATCTGTATAATTAAAAAAATATATAAATAAATAAAGATGTACATTATTATCTGTAAAAGCCCTATGGGCGTTTAAATAAATAAATAAATAAATAAAGTATCTTTTATCAGGAGATTTTTCAATGTGGATGAGTGTTTCAGGCGAATAATTATTGCTTTTAAAATAATTATAATTAAATTAAATTATTTAATTAAATGAAGACAATATTAGCATCACTCAATCTAAAATCTGAAACAGAAAAGATACGGTCACATCTGGGACTCGCACCGGACCTTCGGCTTTCTGGGCCGCACCTCTGACCATATAATAATCAAATTATATGTTACGTATTGATTGTTTCAAGAGTATTAAACATGTTTTCTGTAGATACCTGATTCTATCGAAGAAGTAACGTTGTTCGGTTTGTATAGTGAATCATCTTCGGACGTCGGCGGACTCCTTTCTAACATTACTTCAGTTTTGGTTTCTAAAATAAAGCATAATATATTATATATTTATTGTTATTAAGTTTAATTTGTAGAACTCCATTTTATTTTTTATATATTCAATAATATTGTTATTGGGTTTATAAAAACAGTTTATTTTTAAACAAGTTCTGCTGTGTAATTATTATTACGCGTGACAGCTGTTTCGCCCTCTGAAGGCATTATCAAACTGTCGAAGGCATTATCAAACTGATAATGCCTTCAGAGGGCGAAACAGCTGTCACGCGTAATAATAATTACACAGCAGAACTTGTTTAAAAATAAACTGTTTTTATAAACCCAATAACAATATTATTGAATATATAAAAAATAAAAAATATATTATATATTTATCCAATAATAATATCTCAATGTAGTAAGTAAGTCATGTGCACAAATATGAAACCTAACCTAATATAATAACAAAACAACAGACTAATTAAGCATTTGCAACGGAATATTTAATTAGCAGCATTTCTGATATTACCTATAACAATTTACTATAAGCTAAGGTAGCTCTGTAATATTTCAGATTATTATCAGTGAATATTACCTGAATCTGAGGAAGTTTCATGGTTAATTTCTTCGCCCAGTATGCTCTGCATATTGCTGATGATTAAACTTTGTCCTTTGGAAATTAGCGAAAAGGGTGAAGACGAGATCATGTCGTCAGTACTGTTTATTGATGTACGTAAATCACTGGTTCTTGGAACATCTATAAAATATCAAGAACAAACACATTGAAACATACATATATGTACCTGCAGTTTTCTGTTTTTGCAAATTTTATTTCCACAAAGGAATTTGTTTAATTTGAATATGAACAAATTAATGGGTGATTATCCGACGTGTAAAACTTCGTTTTAACTTAATTATTTTAAGAAACAACTGTTTGAAAACAAAACATGCTTTTAAATGCATATTTTAGTATAGGAATATGGCTTTAGTTTGATTTGACATTTTTACCACAAGTTGTTAGGTTAGCTTTTTTGAATTTTGTTAATACATAATATATATCTATTATTCAAAATAATTTTACTGCTTGGGTTCTCAAAAAAGAAAGAAAAAAATCATGACCTATATAATAAAATACGGTAATTATTCTGTACTCATTTGATAAGCATAGATTAAAATTGTTAATATTATATTTATTATATTAATTCTATATTTTACAATTAAGGTTATTACCTATTTAGAAATATGTAATAGCTTACCGTATTTAAAATCCATTTCGCAAAGCTGAAAGATTTTATTAAATCTCCTTCGTAATAAAGCTAATAAAACGCAAAAACAAATCAACCTGTCAACTGATTCGTGATATACGAACATTGAATAACGGTAATATTTAATATTATCTGTTAGCCAGTTACAAGTCATTAAGTGTTTCAGAAAACTAACCTGAAGCTAGCTTCAAATGGACCAATACAAACAAACCAGCCTTGTGCTAGCAAACAACATCATTCAATAATGGGCTTTAAATAATATAACTTTAGAGGTTAATTTTGCATACAATTCTTGAGCCTTATAGTTCCTTTCGAATATTGTTTAGACCAATACGCAATGTCGTACGATAATAAGCTCTAAATAATATTACTTTAGAGGCTATTTTTGCATACAATTGTTAAAACATTTAATTACTTTAGAAAATTATTTGTACACCTGCGTTTGACACAAATAACGATGGCAACGTCGCTTTTTGAGATCAATGAAGTTAGTTTAACATACGATAGAAATAATTAACAAAGTCAGGTTGAATATCTGAGATAAAATCGCATATAGGAGCATATCTAATGCTCACGAAAATCGCACTTGTCACATCAAATTGAGTTGAAAATGCCACTGATCTCGTCTCGCCGAGACGATTAAAATGGCATTTAAATCTCAATTTGTCGATGATCAAGTAAGTGCTCAATGATCAAGTAAGTCGAAATGATCCAATAGTTCCGGTTATTTGCAGACGCTAAGATGTACAAAGTGCCGTATCATAAACCTATATATATATATATATATATATATATATATATATATATATATATATATATTTATCCCCTCTCGTACTATGTTGATCTCGCGCGACGGTACGCCAGGTATATGTTGATCCGTTTGCATTTGTTGATCCACCCCGGATATGTTGATCCATTACCCAAGCTGGCATACATATGTAAATCCCTACAGATCAACTTGTGTCATCGAGATTTAGCTGTAAGCCACGCCCATTTTTCGGTCGCATATACATTTTACACGATTTATTTTGTTGATCTATATATTTCAGACAAACTTGACCGCTTGTATGTGTTGTAACTTGTAACCGCCAATTTCGCGCGCGTTGTGGTACTTTTTAGATTCTGTTAGAACATCCATCTACGAAAATGACTCTGTACTTAAAGAGGATAGACTGCCTCACGCGTATTTATATTGAAATGGAACTTTCGCAAACGTCAAATCCATGCATAAAAAACCTTTTGAACTTGATTAAACAAAAATGTAACTTTAATGCATCATTTACTACGTTTCGTGACTTAGCAGGGGTGCCCGGGTTCATGGGGTGAGATTTGTGTAAGTCATTTTATAAGAGAAGTTTTGAACATTGATTGAATCAAATTTTATTATAATGTATCTTTTACCATCTCTCCCGACGTAAGTTTCTTGTAATGATTAAGTTGAAACAAAGCGTAATATCCATAATATGTGCCTATTAAAATTGCGGCGATTAGATTGGTGAGAATTTAATCTTTCAAATTTTAAATTGAAATTGCTGAAAAATTAATTCCAATTTGTTTTTTACTAAACATGGCTAAAGTCATTTCAAGCACCGATTCCAACCAACGATGTTTTAGTATATGTTCGTCAATCAACAGGAGCCATAATGTCTGTACATCAGAGCCCTCGAGAACTATTACAATTATGTGTACCGCCGCCCCGGGAACCATTTATTAGATAACCAATACCCCTACCATTAGTCACCGCCAACGATTTAGCGAGAAAGTTGTTTATTTTTTGTATTTTTTTACATCGTCTCCACACAGGAGGCCCTAAGGAAAATCGTAACCCTCAAGGCCTATGTCATCTTTGTGAATGCTGTGTTGGGGGTATTTTGAAAGAAAGGAATGAGAGTGAGTTCTGGGAAGGAAATAGGTATGATGGGTGGGTAGTAATCTGGGGGTCAGTGTGTTCGAGTGATAAACATAAGAATCCAAGTCTCCTACTGCGTTGCAAGGCGATGCGTTGAAAGAGGATTAATCGATCCGGCCCACCACGCATTTGGTAGGCAAGCGCATCCGCCGCCAAGAACCGAACAAACCTCACCCCATAAACCCGGGCACTCCTGCTAAGTCACCAAACATATCAAACTACTTGAGGTGGCTCTCGACTAGCAATCCGTAGGTCGCGGGTTCAAATAAATTTTACTAAAATTAATTTGCACTATTTTACAATTAGTGTTTGGTTATATCTGAATAGCTAGGTACTCTCCCACCTTCCTCCTCGTCATCTCCTTTGAGGTCTCCTTTGAGGATGCCATAGTCTCACTGGCTCCAGACGGGAGCGGTTAGGACTGTATGACTCTGGTGCGGTATTCACACAAGTTTTTATTTGTAAAAAATGAAAAAAGAAATATTGACAATATTATAATCAGATATCATATTTCCTACAAAAAGCTACAGCTTGCTTCGAGAAGTTGAATAAAGTATTTTTAGCACAAACATGGCAGAAGATGAACTAACACGTGCAGTTTATAGTAATACCAACTAAAAGCACTTCAATATATTTTATTTAAATTTTGTAATTCCTTCATGCCTCATATTAGTGTTTCATAAAAAAATACAAATCATATCACACCACATCTTAACCAAAAAGCCGATATGTTTTTATACACAAAAAAGGGTTATTTGGATATTCTCTGTATGAAAACTAATTTCATACAGAGAATTTCATATATTTAATTGTTTTGTCTTTGATAATCAACGGCTATGGAATTCTACGTCTTGCCACCGCGTTTCCCGATACTATTGATTACTAAACACGGCGAAATATTTCAAAATGACTTATTAACGATTCCAGAATGTACTTTATTCATAATTGTTTTAAAAATTTATCTGTTTCTTTAGACATTTTTTTTTATAAAGTGCCTATAAACTTCGTTTTATTACTTATCCACTGGAGCGATTTCTGCCATATTTTGCCAATATTGTGCAATATCTTAGTTTTACCTCTAGGTACACAATAGAGTGGGTACTTATGGAATCTAGAAATATGGGATTATTGATTAAATCTAGGTGGATTCGTTAGCTTTAAACCGCATTTAGTAGTTTATATGGTTTCTGTGTTAATGTTTTTGGGGGATGATTATACCGGTACAATTGACCCCGTATTACAACTAAACTCCAGTTTCTGTGAGTACAGCTCCCAAGTTTTATAAACTCAAGTGCATGTCCGTCCGTAACACTTAGTCAATGTACTTATTTGTTCGTTGTCCTCTCTTTTCTAATGTGAAGTTGCTATTTTAATTTAAAGGAATATATATATACACATTGTTTGGGAATTAAATGACAAAATTGATTTAATATAATAGTATTTGTAACCACCTTGTAGCTGTTTTTTTAGTTCAGCTGATTTCCGGTCATATTGTTTTATAATATTAAATATGGGATGATTTTAAAAGAATCATCTTTAGAGCTATTCGAAACATTCGCAAAAATCAAATCCATAAAAAAATCATAACTTAGCAGGGGTACACTGTTGCGTTTGCTCAGCTACTACGTGGCGGGCCGGATCGAAAGAGACTGGTTGAGGGATACCTTTTGGCCATAAAAATCTAAAATGGCGGCAAAAGGAAATTATTCCATATTCAAATTCGGCGGTATGATTTTTTTATGTGACACCTCTCGATAGAGCGCCCCTATCTTTACACGTTAAATACAGAGAAACTATGTCGCCAACCGGTTGGGCAGCGTTATGAGGCGGGTTAAGGTAGGGGCTGTAGGAATGAATTTATTAATGCTGGTCTTAAATAGGCGCGAATTATATGGAGGAGGAAAAACAGATGCTGATAGCTCGTTCCACATGCGAGCCGACTTACGGTAAAACGAGTCGGAGAAACGACCCGTTCATATATGTATAGATAACATCAACTTAACTGTGAACGTGTATTCCGCTCGGACCGTCGAGTATCAAGCACGTGCACAGTGCAACGGGGATCAATGCTGCTAGCTCCTTTTAACAGGCTCTAATAAAATATCTGTAGAATAGACACAGCATACGCACATTTCGTCATACATGATTTTACTGCACATATGCCTCAGGGATTTCATTTCTACAGTATTCTGTCTACTTTCAGCCTTCTTCTGCCAATTCCATGCCTCATTTCCATATATTAGGGTATGTACCAGCACTACATTGTGGACTGCTAGCTTCGCTTCTTTGGACAGTTTTTAGTTAGCTCCATCCGCGTCCAATCATCCATTAATTACCCATTATAATCAAGAACCCGGCCTCCCCTACTAAGTCACGAAGCGTAATCAGGGGAGATGGTAAAAGATACAGGTTCAAAATTTCCTACATAACATTATTCCTTTTGCCGCTATTTCGGATTTTTATGGTCGAAAGGTATCCCTCAACCAGTTTCTTTCGATCCGGCCCGCCACGCAGTAGATGGGCAAACGCATCCGCCGCCAGGACCTAGACAAACCTCACCCTATGAACCCGTGTACCCCTGCTAAGTTATGATTTTTTTATGGATTTTGTTTTTGCGAAATTTTCGTTTCAATCTAAATACGCATACATTTCTTATAAACAATTGATCGAAGTTGACCTAATACGATAGTGTGGGCACGAACTTCGCTTCGCTTCGGGCATCTTCGCTTCGCGTCGCCCGACTTCCGATTGTTGTCGGTAAATGCGCCCGAGTCAAAGGACTCGAAGCGTCCGTCTCTAGCCGCCGGCCGGGATATAACGACACCCTGATTAGAATACATTTAATTGTTTTGTCTTTGATATCATAAATATTTTTAATAAATTAAAAACGGCTATGGAATTCCACGTTTTGCCACCGCGATACTATTGATTACTTAACACGGCTAAATATTTCATAACGACTTATTAACGATTCCAGAATGTATTTTATTTATTACTGTTTTAAAAAATTTTCTGTTTCTTTAGACGATTTTTTTTTATAAAGTGCCTATAAACTACATTTTATTATTTATCCACTGGAGCGATTTCTGCCATATTTTAGACCGGTCGGTGGCCGAGTTGACATCGCGTTTGGGTCCCACCCAGGCATAGTGTGTTCAATTCCTGGGCTGGCTAAGTCCCCCATCACAACACAAGCAACATTTTCAGCTGACTGTGGTGGTAGTAGGAGATTTTCAAATATTGCCAGGTTATTCTTAACCCGGGAATGTTTGTCTTTCTTTTCAAAAATTAGTTTATATTGTTTATGTTTTTATGTTTTCGGGGGATACCAGTACAATTGACCCAGTACTACAACTAAACGTCAGTTATTTTTTTAAAGTTTCTGTGAATACAGCTCCCAAGTCTTGCTCAAGTGCATGTCCGTCCGTAACACTTAGTCAATGTACTTATTTGTTCGTTCCTAATGTGAAGTTGCTATTTTAATTTTAATTCATAAATGAGATCCCTGAGGCGTATGTGTGGTTAAGATTAAGAAAGGGACGCTTAGATGGTTTGGGCATGTAGAGCGAATGAGCGAAGATAGGAGTGTGTAAAGAGGATATATGATGCAAATGTGAATGGTAGCAGAAGTCGGGGAAGCCCGAGGAAGACATAGCACGATCAAGTGAATCAGATACTCGAGTCGGGTCATGTCAAGAGTCAGAATAATAGAAGAGTATTATGAGACGATGTATGAATGTGAATGAGGCAAGAAGTGTGTGCCAAGACCGAGTTGTTTGGCGGTCCGTCCTCTCTGTCTACCCCTGCGGGGAAACGGCGTGATCGTTAATTAGTTAGTTAGTTAAATATACACGTTGTTTGGGGGAAAGTTTTATCTCATTCATAAAAAAAAAACTTTTTTCCTTCTTTTTTATTGAGATTAAAGCAAACTATGATATAAACATAATTTTATTTTTTTATTTTATTACACTAAATAGTTACGGTTCGTGACTAGACTGATTTTCTTGATGCCAGATAGTGTATTACGTTAAACATAATTGAAATTTTGAAAAATTATTATTCAACTAATTAAAAAACTTCTTTTCCTCGTCGAAGTTATTAAAATTGGACAACTTTGGTTGAATTGGTTCAATTGGCCACATATAGAATTCATTTGGCCCACTGTAAAAAAAACTTCATATAAAATATAATCGAACAAATTGATTAAATATAATTGCATTTGTAACCACCTTGTAGCTGTTTTTTAGTTTATGATTTATTTATTTCAAAGAAAGATGCCGACTTCCGGTCATATTGTTGTATAATATTAAATATGAGATGTTTCTTTTAAGAGCATTTCATTTTATTTAGAGAACTTTAAAATATAAACATTTCCGGTAAGGGTTCCATGATAACTCAACACAGTGACAATTCAACACACCTTTAAAAAGTGATGTAAAGTCATTAGAAACGATGAATAAAAAATTTAAACCTAACCGAACCTAACCTACTTAACCCAGTTAATAATGTTTTTGTTTCATCACTTTCCATGACTTTACATAACTTTTTAAAGATGTGATGAATTATCATTTTGATGATTTATCTGGTCATCTCCGGTAAGATGTAACAATCGTTTATACAGAATATTAATTATTGAAGTTGAGTTGAGTTCTGCGATTATTAAGCTTACGAGTTTTTTTAAATTCTAAAATAATGTGATAATCGATAAAAGATGGGTGGATTCATTGCTTATAATATAGATCATTTTGTATGTCTCTATATTCAAATTCGGAGGTATGACTTTTTTATGTGACACCTCTCACAAGAGTGCCCTTGTCTTTATACGTTAAATACATAGAAACTATGTCTCCACCCAGTTGGGCAGCGTTATGGGGCGGATTAAGATAGGGTCTGTAGGAATGAATTTATTAATGCGGGTCTTAAAGAGGCCCGGATTATATTGAGGAAGAAAAACAGATGCCGATAGCTCGTTCCACATACGAGCCGACTTACGATAAAACGAGTCGGAGAAACGACCCGTTCATATATGTATCGATAACATCAATCCGCTCGTGTCCGTCGAGTTGTCGAGTATCAAGCAGTTGTCGAGTATCAAGCACGTGCACGGTGCACTGGGGATCAATGCTGCTAGCTCCTTTTAACAGGCTCTAATAAAATATCTGTAGAATAGACACAGCATACGCACATTTCGTCATACATGATTTTACCGTACATATGCCTCAGGGATCTCATTTCTACAGTATTCAGTCTACTTTCAGCCTTCTTCTGCCAGTTCCATGCCTCACTTCCATATATTAGGGTAGGTACCAGCACTCCATTGTGGACTGCTAGCTTCGCTTCTTTGGACAGTTTTTTCTTAGCTCCAACCTCGTCCAATCATCCATTAATTACCCATTATAACCAAGAACCCGGCCACCCCTACTAAGTCACGAAGCGTAATCAGGAGAGATGGTAATAGATGCAAGTTCAATATTTCCCATATAACATTATGCCTTTTGCCGCCATTTTGGATTTTGATGGTCAAAAGGTATCCCTCAACCAGTCTCTTTCGATCCGGCCCGCCACGCAGTAGGTATTTTTTTAATGGATTTGATTTTTGCGAAAGTTTCGTTTCAATCTAAATACGCATACATTTCTTATAAACAATTCAAGCAACAAACAGTCGAATGAACACGTCATTTTGATTTGAAACGGTACCATCTCACAGTCATTTCATGCGATATTCGACTCTAGAGACTAATACTTTGGGTTCAATATCACAAAAGATTACGGAATCAGGTAAAACCTTGTGATGAACAGTCCACCGATTGCTCTTGATTGGTTCATTTAGTAAAACCATATATAGGGACACAGATCAACTTTGTCCAATAACTTCTTACCTGGATCAACATACTACGGGAATAGATCAATATATATGAGATCAACATAAGTATGCCAATTTAGGTAGATCAACATAAATTATGCATCCGATTTCCATACAAATTTAGAAAATTTTATGAACAGTATATCAAATGGTTTTTCTGGCAAACTGGCAACATTGATAATTATTGTACCACTGTTGTCAATTCATTCAGATGTATTCCACAATAGCCAAGTTATATGGTGTTAAAGGTGGATCAACATAGTCTAACAACTTCTTACTGGATCAACATACTACGGGAAGAGGTCAATATATATATATATATATATATATTGACCTCTTCCCGTAGTATGTTGATCCAGTAAGAAGTTGTTAGACTATGTTGATCCACCTTTAACACCATATAACTTGGCTATTGTGGAATACATCTGAATGAATTGACAACAGTGGTACAATAATTATCAATGTTGCCAGTTTGCCAGAAAAACCATTTGATATACTGTTCATAAAATTTTCTAAATTTGTATGGAAATCGGATGCATAATTTATGTTGATCTACCTAAATTGGCATACTTATGTTGATCTCATATATATTGATCTATTCCCGTAGTATGTTGATCCAGGTAAGAAGTTATTGGACAAAGTTGATCTGTGTCCCTATATATGGTTTTACTAAATGAACCAATCAAGAGCAATCGGTGGACTGTTCATCACAAGGTTTTATCTGATTCCGTAATCTTTTGTGATATTGAACCCAAAGTATTAGTCTCTAGAGTCGAATATCGCATGAAATGACTGTGAGATGGTACCGTTTCAAATCAAAATGACGTGTTCATTCGACTGTTTGTTGCTTGAATTGTTTATAAGAAATGTATGCGTATTTAGATTGAAACGAAACTTTCGCAAAAATCAAATCCATTAAAAAAATACCTACTGCGTGGCGGGCCGGATCGAAAGAGACTGGTTGAGGGATACCTTTTGACCATCAAAATCCAAAATGGCGGCAAAAGGCATAATGTTATATGGGAAATATTGAACTTGCATCTATTACCATCTCTCCTGATTACGCTTCGTGACTTAGTAGGGGTGGCCGGGTTCTTGGTTATAATGGGTAATTAATGGATGATTGGACGAGGTTGGAGCTAAGAAAAAACTGTCCAAAGAAGCGAAGCTAGCAGTCCACAATGGAGTGCTGGTACCTACCCTAATATATGGAAGTGAGGCATGGAACTGGCAGAAGAAGGCTGAAAGTAGACTGAATACTGTAGAAATGAGATCCCTGAGGCATATGTACGGTAAAATCATGTATGACGAAATGTGCGTATGCTGTGTCTATTCTACAGATATTTTATTAGAGCCTGTTAAAAGGAGCTAGCAGCATTGATCCCCAGTGCACCGTGCACGTGCTTGATACTCGACAACTGCTTGATACTCGACAACTCGACGGACACGAGCGGATTGATGTTATCGATACATATATGAACGGGTCGTTTCTCCGACTCGTTTTATCGTAAGTCGGCTCGTATGTGGAACGAGCTATCGGCATCTGTTTTTCTTCCTCAATATAATCCGGGCCTCTTTAAGACCCGCATTAATAAATTCATTCCTACAGACCCTATCTTAATCCGCCCCATAACGCTGCCCAACTGGGTGGAGACATAGTTTCTATGTATTTAACGTATAAAGACAAGGGCACTCTTGTGAGAGGTGTCACATAAAAAAGTCATACCTCCGAATTTGAATATAGAGACATACAAAATGATCTATATTATAAGCAATGAATCCACCCATCTTTTATCGATTATCACATTATTTTAGAATTTAAAAAAACTCGTAAGCTTAATAATCGCAGAACTCAACTCAACTTCAATAATTAATATTCTGTATAAACGATTGTTACATCTTACCGGAGATGACCAGATAAATCATCAAAATGATAATTCATCACATCTTTAAAAAGTTATGTAAAGTCATGGAAAGTGATGAAACAAAAACATTATTAACTGGGTTAAGTAGGTTAGGTTCGGTTAGGTTTAAATTTTTTATTCATCGTTTCTAATGACTTTACATCACTTTTTAAAGGTGTGTTGAATTGTCACTGTGTTGAGTTATCATGGAACCCTTACCGGAAATGTTTATATTTTAAAGTTCTCTAAATAAAATGAAATGCTCTTAAAAGAAACATCTCATATTTAATATTATACAACAATATGACCGGAAGTCGGCATCTTTCTTTGAAATAAATAAATCATAAACTAAAAAACAGCTACAAGGTGGTTACAAATGCAATTATATTTAATCAATTTGTTCGATTATATTTTATATGAAGTTTTTTTTACAGTGGGCCAAATGAATTCTATATGTGGCCAATTGAACCAATTCAACCAAAGTTGTCCAATTTTAATAACTTCGACGAGGAAAAGAAGTTTTTTAATTAGTTGAATAATAATTTTTCAAAATTTCAATTATGTTTAACGTAATACACTATCTGGCATCAAGAAAATCAGTCTAGTCACGAACCGTAACTATTTAGTGTAATAAAATAAAAAAATAAAATTATGTTTATATCATAGTTTGCTTTAATCTCAATAAAAAAGAAGGAAAAAAGTTTTTTTTTTATGAATGAGATAAAACTTTCCCCCAAACAACGTGTATATTTAACTAACTAACTAATTAACGATCACGCCGTTTCCCCGCAGGGGTAGACAGAGAGGACGGACCGCCAAACAACTCGGTCTTGGCACACACTTCTTGCCTCATTCACATTCATACATCGTCTCATAATACTCTTCTATTATTCTGACTCTTGACATGACCTGACTCGAGTATCTGATTCACTTGATCGTGCCATGTCTTCCTCGGGCTTCCCCGACTTCTGCTACCATTCACATTTGCATCATATATCCTCTTTACACACTCCTATCTTCGCTCATTCGCTCTACATGCCCAAACCATCTAAGCGTCCCTTTCTTAATCTTAACCACACATACGCCTCAGGGATCTCATTTATGAATTAAAATTAAAATAGCAACTTCACATTAGGAACGAACAAATAAGTACATTGACTAAGTGTTACGGACGGACATGCACTTGAGCAAGACTTGGGAGCTGTATTCACAGAAACTTTAAAAAAATAACTGACGTTTAGTTGTAGTACTGGGTCAATTGTACTGGTATCCCCCGAAAACATAAAAACATAAACAATATAAACTAATTTTTGAAAAGAAAGACAAACATTCCCGGGTTAAGAATAACCTGGCAATATTTGAAAATCTCCTACTACCACCACAGTCAGCTGAAAATGTTGCTTGTGTTGTGATGGGGGACTTAGCCAGCCCAGGAATTGAACACACTATGCCTGGGTGGGACCCAAACGCGATGTCAACTCGGCCACCGACCGGTCTAAAATATGGCAGAAATCGCTCCAGTGGATAAATAATAAAATGTAGTTTATAGGCACTTTATAAAAAAAAATCGTCTAAAGAAACAGAAAATTTTTTAAAACAGTAATAAATAAAATACATTCTGGAATCGTTAATAAGTCGTTATGAAATATTTAGCCGTGTTAAGTAATCAATAGTATCGCGGTGGCAAAACGTGGAATTCCATAGCCGTTTTTAATTTATTAAAAATATTTATGATATCAAAGACAAAACAATTAAATGTATTCTAATCAGGGTGTCGTTATATCCCGGCCGGCGGCTAGAGACGGACGCTTCGAGTCCTTTGACTCGGGCGCATTTACCGACAACAATCGGAAGTCGGGCGACGCGAAGCGAAGATGCCCGAAGCGAAGCGAAGTTCGTGCCCACACTATCGTATTAGGTCAACTTCGATCAATTGTTTATAAGAAATGTATGCGTATTTAGATTGAAACGAAAATTTCGCAAAAACAAAATCCATAAAAAAATCATAACTTAGCAGGGGTACACGGGTTCATAGGGTGAGGTTTGTCTAGGTCCTGGCGGCGGATGCGTTTGCCCATCTACTGCGTGGCGGGCCGGATCGAAAGAAACTGTTTGAGGGATACCTTTCGACCATAAAAATCCGAAATGGCGGCAAAAGGAATAATGTTATGTAGGAAATTTTGAACCTGTATCTTTTACCATCTCCCCTGATTACGCTTCGTGACTTAGTAGGGGAGGCCGGGTTCTTGATTATAATGGGTAATTAATGGATGATTGGACGCGGATGGAGCTAACTAAAAACTGTCCAAAGAAGCGAAGCTAGCAGTCCACAATGTAGTGCTGGTACATACCCTAATATATGGAAATGAGGCATGGAATTGGCAGAAGAAGGCTGAAAGTAGACAGAATACTGTAGAAATGAAATCCCTGAGGCATATGTGCAGTAAAATCATGTATGACGAAATGTGCGTATGCTGTGTCTATTCTACAGATATTTTATTAGAGCCTGTTAAAAGGAGCTAGCAGCATTGATCCCCGTTGCACTGTGCACGTGCTTGATACTCGACGGTCCGAGCGGAATACACGTTCACAGTTAAGTTGATGTTATCTATACATATATGAACGGGTCGTTTCTCCGACTCGTTTTACCGTAAGTCGGCTCGCATGTGGAACGAGCTATCAGCATCTGTTTTTCCTCCTCCATATAATTCGCGCCTATTTAAGACCAGCATTAATAAATTCATTCCTACAGCCCCTACCTTAACCCGCCTCATAACGCTGCCCAACCGGTTGGCGACATAGTTTCTCTGTATTTAACGTGTAAAGATAGGGGCGCTCTATCGAGAGGTGTCACATAAAAAAATCATACCGCCGAATTTGAATATGGAATAATTTCCTTTTGCCGCCATTTTAGATTTTTATGGCCAAAAGGTATCCCTCAACCAGTCTCTTTCGATCCGGCCCGCCACGTAGTAGCTGAGCAAACGCAACAGTGTACCCCTGCTAAGTTATGATTTTTTTATGGATTTGATTTTTGCGAATGTTTCGAATAGCTCTAAAGATGATTCTTTTAAAATCATCCCATATTTAATATTATAAAACAATATGACCGGAAATCAGCTGAACTAAAAAAACAGCTACAAGGTGGTTACAAATACTATTATATTAAATCAATTTTGTCATTTAATTCCCAAACAATGTGTATATATATATTCCTTTAAATTAAAATAGCAACTTCACATTAGAAAAGAGAGGACAACGAACAAATAAGTACATTGACTAAGTGTTACGGACGGACATGCACTTGAGTTTATAAAACTTGGGAGCTGTACTCACAGAAACTGGAGTTTAGTTGTAATACGGGGTCAATTGTACCGGTATAATCATCCCCCAAAAACATTAACACAGAAACCATATAAACTACTAAATGCGGTTTAAAGCTAACGAATCCACCTAGATTTAATCAATAATCCCATATTTCTAGATTCCATAAGTACCCACTCTATTGTGTACCTAGAGGTAAAACTAAGATATTGCACAATATTGGCAAAATATGGCAGAAATCGCTCCAGTGGATAAGTAATAAAACGAAGTTTATAGGCACTTTATAAAAAAAAATGTCTAAAGAAACAGATAAATTTTTAAAACAATTATGAATAAAGTACATTCTGGAATCGTTAATAAGTCATTTTGAAATATTTCGCCGTGTTTAGTAATCAATAGTATCGGGAAACGCGGTGGCAAGACGTAGAATTCCATAGCCGTTGATTATCAAAGACAAAACAATTAAATATATGAAATTCTCTGTATGAAATTAGTTTTCATACAGAGAATATCCAAATAACCCTTTTTTGTGTATAAAAACATATCGGCTTTTTGGTTAAGATGTGGTGTGATATGATTTGTATTTTTTTATGAAACACTAATATGAGGCATGAAGGAATTACAAAATTTAAATAAAATATATTGAAGTGCTTTTAGTTGGTATTACTATAAACTGCACGTGTTAGTTCATCTTCTGCCATGTTTGTGCTAAAAATACTTTATTCAACTTCTCGAAGCAAGCTGTAGCTTTTTGTAGGAAATATGATATCTGATTATAATATTGTCAATATTTCTTTTTTCATTTTTTACAAATAAAAACTTGTGTGAATACCGCACCAGAGTCATACAGTCCTAACCGCTCCCGTCTGGAGCCAGTGAGACTATGGCATCCTCAAAGGAGACCTCAAAGGAGATGACGAGGAGGAAGGTGGGAGAGTACCTAGCTATTCAGATATAACCAAACACTAATTGTAAAATAGTGCAAATTAATTTTAGTAAAATTTATTTGAACCCGCGACCTTCGGATTGCTAGTCGAGAGCCACCTCAAGTAGTTTGATATGTTTGGTGACTTAGCAGGAGTGCCCGGGTTTATGGGGTGAGGTTTGTTCGGTTCTTGGCGGCGGATGCGCTTGCCTACCAAATGCGTGGTGGGCCGGATCGATTAATCCTCTTTCAACGCATCGCCTTGCAACGCAGTAGGAGACTTGGATTCTTATGTTTATCACTCGAACACACTGACCCCCAGATTACTACCCACCCATCATACCTATTTCCTTCCCAGAACTCACTCTCATTCCTTTCTTTCAAAATACCCCCAACACAGCATTCACAAAGATGACATAGGCCTTGAGGGTTACGATTTTCCTTAGGGCCTCCTGTGTGGAGACGATGTAAAAAAATACAAAAAATAAACAACTTTCTCGCTAAATCGTTGGCGGTGACTAATGGTAGGGGTATTGGTTATCTAATAAATGGTTCCCGGGGCGGCGGTACACATAATTGTAATAGTTCTCGAGGGCTCTGATGTACAGACATTATGGCTCCTGTTGATTGACGAACATATACTAAAACATCGTTGGTTGGAATCGGTGCTTGAAATGACTTTAGCCATGTTTAGTAAAAAACAAATTGGAATTAATTTTTCAGCAATTTCAATTTAAAATTTGAAAGATTAAATTCTCACCAATCTAATCGCCGCAATTTTAATAGGCACATATTATGGATATTACGCTTTGTTTCAACTTAATCATTACAAGAAACTTACGTCGGGAGAGATGGTAAAAGATACATTATAATAAAATTTGATTCAATCAATGTTCAAAACTTCTCTTATAAAATGACTTACACAAATCTCACCCCATGAACCCGGGCACCCCTGCTAAGTCACGAAACGTAGTAAATGATGCATTAAAGTTACATTTTTGTTTAATCAAGTTCAAAAGGTTTTTTATGCATGGATTTGACGTTTGCGAAAGTTCCATTTCAATATAAATACGCGTGAGGCAGTCTATCCTCTTTAAGTACAGAGTCATTTTCATAGAATATGGATGTTCTAACGGAATCTAAAAAGTACCACAACGCGCGCGAAATTGGCGGTTACAAGTTACAACACATACAAGCGGTCAAGTTTGTCTGAAATATATAGATCAACAAAATAAATCGTGTAAAATGTATATGCGACCGAAAAATGGGCGTGGCTTACAGCTAAATCTCGATGACACAAGTTGATCTGTAGGGATTTACATATGTATGCCAGCTTGGGTAATGGATCAACATATCCGGGGTGGATCAACAAATGCAAACGGATCAACATATACCTGGCGTACCGTCGCGCGAGATCAACATAGTACGAGAGGGGATAAATATATATATATATATATATATATATATATATATATATATATTTATATATATATATATATAATAGAAGATTAATTTGCCTGTTTTACAACTGACTCTTTTTGTATTTTATTCTTTTGTATACTAGTAAGTTAAAAGTTATTCTATTGTATCTTTTTTGTAGATGTCTCTGTTTTGTAGTTATTTAAGTTATTCTTCTGTATCTATTTTAAATATTGTGATTTCTCGTTATATGTATGCTTTAGTAATATATTAATATTGTTAAACTGACCTGCTGACAAACTGTTTTGGCAGTTTAGCGGGTATAAATAATTAAAAAAAATTTAAAATCCTCAAATGTTTTCTCAAAATTTTAATTGCATTCATAAAAATATCCCAATTAATGTAAATGTGAAAGCTTAGAACTAGTTACGGAATATGTCTATCTTGGTGTTACAGTAGATTGCTTTTTCAAATGGGACAAACATATTAAAAAAAAAACCTGTAAAAGACTTTAATTTTTTCCTATCAATTAAAACACTAAAAATAATTTATATATCAATGGCAGAATCTATTATAAGATATGGATTAACAATACGGGGAAATACTACCATAACCAATCTGAAACAAGTCCAAGTTGTACAAAACGCAATTGTAAAATTACTAGCCGTACCTAATATTTTCAAACAGAGACATAATACACCATTGCTGTTTCAGAGTGCCAAAATTGTACCTGTTAAGGCTATACTATGGCAAAAAATTATAATTCAGCATATATTTATATATTATTATATATATACTCCTTCTACATTAATTCTTGAATTGTATAATTAAAAAAAAAAAATACTGATTTTATTTTATTTTATCTGGCATTTTCACAATATTGTATTAGCTAAAACCTAGTTAACAACCACTATGTAAATTGCCATCTTAACACAGGCGTTCCACACCTAGTGATATGGGCAATACTTCACTATTGTAACTAAATGTAATATTAAAATAAAATAAATAAATTTACCCCCCAGCATAAAGATAAATTAGAACATAATACATATTCACGCGCAATGACGGGTTAATAGTTCCGAAATTTAATAATAAGTACGTACAGAGAACGTTTGAATACAATCTAACAAAGATATTTAATTTATTACCTGACACTATAAAACAATGTAAGTCTATGAATACGGTTAAATGTATGGTGAAAAATTGGTAATCTAAAAAAAAATTTACTTTAACATTTATCAAAAATTGTTTGAAAAAATGTTGATTCTGTAGATACAAGATGTAAATTATAATTCATTAAAAATGTATATGTAACTAAACTTTGAGCACCTGTTGACAAGCCAATTCAATTGGCTTTGCAGAACTTGTTTGTTGGTATGTATTAACTGTTCGTTCATAAAAAAAAAGTTAAAAAGAAGAAAAAAATCAACCCCCCGAAGTTAGTGCACCTTACTGTACATTATAGTGTACTATACTGTATAGTTTGATATTTCACATATATTTCTCAGATTTTAATATTTTTTGCATACTTAATAATTTAGCAAATAGACTCAATTGGAAACATTGCGGCCCTGAGTATCGAAAAGGTTTCAAAACCGTTTGGATCACTCTTATCTCTATCACCTTATTTTTAATGAATCTTATCTACGATCGGTTACCAAAAACGATAAAATAAGTCTTTCAGTTGAATTGTAATTTTAGCAAACCTGTATATCTAATATTATTTGTCATAATGTTTTATAAATCATGAATATTCATTGCACCGTACAGCTCGCGAGTAAAGTGTAAGAAAGGAAGAAAAATTGTGCCGTTCATTTTTCATTTGGATAAATGTTATATAAAATATCTTTGTTGGCATAGCTTCGGCTGAAAAAAGGCAAGAGCCAAAAGATTTCTGTTCAGTAGCCATCGACATCATCACAATGTCCAACCTGAAGTGAAACCATGCAGGGCACGACTGTTGGAATGACGTTGGACGACTTATAAAAATAACTGCGGACCTCAGATAGGTAGGCCAGAAATCGGCACAACTTAAGGAAGACCTATGTACGCAAGACGATTGAACGCCGGTAGGCTCATGAAGGAGAAGTAATCCAACTGCTCAATTGACCAACTCACCTTATTTGGAAATTTTCAACCATAAAAAGTTCGCTAAAATGCAACGTGTAAGTGTTCATGTGTGTGTTATCTCGATGTCACGAAGCAAGTGTTGCCCAATAGAATATTTGATCAAAAATCAACTTCTTTTTTGTTTATGGTTTACTACAGGGAGAATTAGTAAACTGGCAATGATTTTTTTCCTGACTCGTTGCCAAATTTTCTTATTCCATTATCTTCATTCCAAAACGAATAGCCGTGAGGCGAAGTGAACATTATATTACCCATAACGTGACGCAAATCAATCGGAAAATCATCACAAACGCATCGCAATAAATAAAATTTGCTAAACCAAAACCATAGTGAAGGTAGCATCACAACAAGTGAATATTCCACAACCTCTGTAAGTACCTTCTACCTTATAAAACTCATTGCCAAAGTAACGATATCAACATAGAATAATTAATTGGTTTATTAGAAGATCCACAGCTTGAACAATGAAAATAAATTACCGGTCGGTGGCCTCCATCACAACACAAGCAACATTTTCAGCTTACTGTGGTGTAGTAGGAGATTTTCAAATATTGTCAGGTTATTCGTAACCCGGGAATGTTTGTCTTTCTTTAAAAAAAAAACCGGTGTCTCATCAGGCCGGCAAATCCATTCAGTCCTTGTTCCGTGAACATTGTCGATGCGTTGCTGTATCTTCGGTATCCAAATATTTTTCTACAGGCGTCATTATATTGAAATCGGAGTCGTTCCTTCGAGCAATTTCGGTAGTGACACCATGTCTCACACGTATACGTCACAGGCCAGTACAGAATTCGTTGAACAGTATTTTTTTAACGGTATTTGCAAAATCTGCGCGCATTCATATTAGACACTATGCTTAGGCTTCTCCTTTGTCATTTTTTTGCCGCCAACGGGAATTGAATCAGAAGGCACGGGTTCAATTCCCGTTGGCGGCATTTATTTTTACTCGGGAGATATTTTCAATATGTATAAGTATTTCGGATGACTAATTATTATTGCTTATAATTATTTGTTCTCCTTTGTCGATTGGTATAGCCATCGTCCGATAGGTCTTGATTAATAATGTGCCCCAAGTATTTCACGTTCGAACATGTATTTATTTTTGCCTCGTTAAGGTATACGGGGAGCATCTTACTTGTATCTTGATTTTTTCCGTGGTGGAACGCAATCAATTCCGTCTTCTTCGGGTTGTACATCATATTATGCTGTTTACCATATTCTTCACAAGTGTTTAGCAGTAATCTTAATCCCTTGATCGACGGACCCAGGAGGATCATGTCGTCCGCATAGCTTATATGATTCATACATATACTGTTAACACGACAGCCCGCTCTGATGTCCAGGCGACTTGACAACTCGTTCATGTATACTCTAAATATAATGGGGGACATACACCCCCTCCTTGCCTTACTCCTGACCGCAAATATATCGGCTGGGAGTATGTACTTGCCCACCGTAGGTCTAAGAAGCACCCGTATACGGTAGTTTTTCGTTTCTTGTAGAATTCTTTTATTTGCTTTGTAGTATATATTGCCATATTAGTGGATAATCTACATTTTAATCCCATCTGGTTATCTTTAGACATTATTTTATCATGTATCTCATTTAATATTATCCTTTCAAAAAATCTTGCAGCTATTGTTGCTAAAGATATTGGCCGGTAATTGCTGGAGTTAGTCATGTCAGGCTGTCCCGATTTCAGGATTGGAGTTATAATCGTTTTCGTCATTGCACCCGGTATATGGTTGTGTTTAAGTATTGCGTTGAACAGTATGTTTAGTAGTTTGGGTATGTATCTACCTCCGTATTTTATGTGTTCAATACTAAGATTATCATGTCGCGGAGACTTACCAGCCTTAGTGCTTGTTATGGCCTTCATTATAGTACTTTGAGAGAGGTAAAGGTTTTGTCCATCATATTCCATAATATCATGGACAGACCGTACTTCATTTCCGGAAATATCTGCAAAGGTTCTTCTAAAAATATTAGCAATTTTCCCCGTGTTTGTGGACCCATCAATTTGGCTAGCCATTCGATTTTTCGATTCGATTATGTACTATTCAAACGGACAATGTAAAACCCACAGCAACAAGTCATACTACAGACATCACGGGTACATCAACCGGGTATGGATGAATCAGCCAAAGTTGCACGTACACAATCTCACAAAAATACAGTAGACGGTAATACGGTATGTAATACTTTGAATCTATTAATTTAGTGAAAATAATAGTGTCCTAAAACAAAAACTCACTATATTCATTTATAATTTTTCACCTTTCGAAAATATTTATATATATAAAAAATACAGTTTTACTACCGGCAGGTATAAACCCCGACAGCTAAAAGCAGACAGAGCAATACCGACGAACAAAACAACTGTCTCAGAAGGCACATGGCACATGTCGTGCCGTTTGTATTTAAATAAATATGCATACTAATTAAAAATTTATTCATTTTAAAAAAAAAATTAATAATTAGCAAATTCTTCTTTAGGGGGTGGGAAAAGGGGATGGACGGTTTTTTTAAATTACATTAACAGTGATCTTTCTCTAGTTTTGAAGGTAAAGTGTGCGAAGTTTTATCAATTTCGGCATAAGACTGTAGATTTTCATATAGAACAAAGCCACACAGCCGTACCAGGCCACTGTTCTTTACATGTATAGTCCTCAGCGTTATCCGGAGTTTATGCAAAGTTTAAAGAAATCATATTTAAACCGTAATTATCCCTTAAATTTGAACGTCAAGCGGGCAAAATTTTATCAAGTATTATCAAAATTACGCTTTAAATTCTGCTGTAATTGAAGTTAATCGATCGAATAAAATTTTACCACGTTTTTTAGTAAGATCCTTGTTATACACAAATCTTCTTAAGTATTCTTATTAGCTTTTCAGTCTTTTCGGATATCCTTGTTGTTTAATTTTGAAGATAATAAACTCAAACAGACAATGTCAACACTCAAAATCAACATCTCAATTGCAGCTCAATGACAAGCTACTAAAGTATTTTGCTATGAAGACATTCAACTAATTTCGTTGGAAAAAAAAGTAACTAAAACAGTAGGTGCTAATTATAGGAATGCAAACTTCATTACTATGGATCATTAGTCTCCTCTCGTGATTAGTCCAAGAAACATGTTTCATTTCATAATTTTCTGTACATAATTCAATTATTTTTGTACTTTTTAGAAGCTGAGAAGATGTCTTATAAACAAATCAAAGGTAAGTTCGACATTTTGAAATAACCTTAATATTCTCAACCTTCATGAAATATAACATTTGTGAATGCTGATTTTGTGAAAAGTATTTCGCTCCCCTATTCTTAGACATGTCAAAATATGGAAATCTGTGTTACTCTTTTGTTTAATGAGAATGTTAGCCCAAAACACGCATTTCCTTTTTATCTACGTTATGTTACGTTAAGCCTTTTTGCGACCTGCCTGTGCCTTGTGTCTGTGTCTAATTTGGCCAATGCCTCATTTTACCCAGGTTTAATTTCAATTCCCCCCCACTCCTAACTAACCTAACCTATTGCCTGGGCTTATTTTGAATGACGATCAAAATTCAGCATTAATCATAAAATTGTTTAGTTCTTAAGATTTATCTAATATTCTTTAGTTAAAACTTTCCCCACGAGCGTATTATAAAAAAAATAATTCTTGAAAAACTAACCAGGGAACCCTTTTTCCAGTGATGTTCTTTTGGTCTCTGATATTTGCAGCGAAATGCAGTCTAGCAGCAAATGCTTTGGAGGTGAGTGAATTTTTAAATTTCTTGTTAAACACATAAAAACATTCCCGGGTTACGAATATCCTGACAATATTTGAAAATCTTACTAACTCCACAGTAAGCGGATAATGTTGCTTGTGTCGTATGGAGGACTAAGCCAGCTAAGGAATTGAGGTAACGCGATTCCAACTCAGACACTGACCGGTCATGTGAGAGCAAAATAATATATTATCTCGTACATGTATAATATATTATGTAAACTATGTATACTATGTACACAAATATAATATATTATTTTGCTCTTAAGCGAATATACCAATATATTAATTTAAAGGCAGATTTTGTTTCCAGGTTTGGTAAGTTTGATTTATTGACGAAATCTTCTGTTTTAGAAAACCAAACTAATTCCAGGGAAAATTTTTCGAATTTTAATTTGCACGTACTTATTTTATTTCCTCCATTTTCACGTCACGTCTTTGGACAAAACATTATCAGTTTTGAACGTTGAGGATATTGTGAGCATGTTTTCTATTATTATTCTTTATTTTATTTTATCACACTTAAAGTTATTCCAAAAAATAAATATTCATCTTAGACTTGCAAAAAAGTCCATAGATGTCGCACATTCAAATAAAAAAATAAGATAGGTATATCTAAAATACGCTATCTAGATTGCAATTAGTTCGGGTTGAATCTTGCGATCATACATAAAGATATGTCCAATAAAAAATGTGCGGTGAAAAAATGAAGACAATGTTGGTAATTCTTATTTGAAGTATGATACAGTTAAATGTGACCGAAGGGGATAGGGTCCCATTAGCTCAGTGGTAGAGCAGTGCCCCGGCAAGGCAAGGGTCCTGGGTTCGAGTCCAAGATATGAAAGTATCCTTTTCTGATTTTTCTGTTTCAGATTTTTGTTCAGAAATCGCTAATATTGTCTTCAATAATAAAATATTACAATTTGAGGTTTTACTCAATAAAGTTATTCCAAAAAGTAAATAGTTATTTAGTCTAACTTATTTCACAAGAATCATTTATTCAACATTTCATAGGAAAATGCATGATATATTAATGATGTTATTCTCTTTTTCAGCTATGCAGAAAATAATATCTTAGTAAAAAGTGTTGATATGACCAAATTTTAGACTAAATATTATATTTTTCACTGAACAATATTACCTCTGCCTTAAATTTGATGAAATTTTACGAAAAAAAAATTTTTGTCGTAGCAATGTTTTAGTTAAAGAAAAAATAAAAATGTTGATACGTAATGTTATTAAAAAAAGTATTTATTGTTCTCGCTTCGACAAAATAAATCTTTAATATGTTGTATTTGCTTTCAATTAACTTATTGGATATTTCATAGATGTTACTGTGCTATATTCTCGTGTAGTTATGATTATTATATGATTATTGATTAATGTATTGAAGAAATTATTTTTTGTAGGAAACGCCAGAGAAATCTCTTTTTGTGACCGCTTTTGTAGAAGAAAAACACAACAACACAACCAACATCGTCCCTATACAACTCGTGGTTGGGTATACGTAAGTCATTTCAACTATTAAGAAGTAATTTTATTTTTTAATAATTGAAGATAATATAACTCTAAAACAAAAAATGTTAAATCGAAATGAGAAATGAAAAAAAAATTCTGCCGAATCTAGGAATTGAACCCAGGACCTTGGCCTTGTCCGAGCCTGATCGGACAGTGGCTTAGTAGGCATCGCCTTTGGATTCCATCCAGGCGTCGTGCGTTCAATTCCTCGTCTGGCTAAGTTCTCCATCACAACACAAGCAACAGTTTCCGCTTACTGTTGTGGTAGTAGGACATTGAACTGATTTTATCTTGCTTGAATTTATTTAAACACACATAATTTCAGTAGGTAGGTTTGTAGACCATACTTGTAATCTAATGAAAAGTAAACCACCAGACATAATATTTTTGTTATAACATTTTTTCATTGCAGAGAAGAAATAAAACTCAACAGGAGAGTCCAGTTTGAGAACGGAAGCGTGTGGTACAACATCAGCCGGAAGATAATACTAAAATCTACAGAGTCACTAGACATCATTATCATTACGATACCTGACGTGGTAAATTTAATAACATATAACAATTAGATTGCAATTACAGCACCCTTGAGGCGATCCATAAATCATCCAAATAGTATTATTATTACATACATACTCGTATAATGCACACTCAAGCAGCTTGTCCGTTGCACCCATCGGATACGATTACGTTTTATTATTATTCCCAAATTTTTATTCGTAATTTAGTTTTGCTAGCAAATTGGTAGTTTAATAATTTATTACTATTTTATACGCCCATGGAGCTCTTACACTGGGTACATTTGTGGTTTGCAATTGGATAAATATATAACAATCTAACATTTTAGAAAAAGTATTTTGACCTGAAATATTTGTTCGGATATTTTTTAAGAGTCGAATTTTTTTTGTTAAAAATGAAGATAGTATTTGTGTATTTTTTTGCTAAACTATGTATGCGAGGAATCGGCGAGTTTGCTAGGTACTTTCTTTATGAACATTGACAATGATATGGGTTCTTATGCCCGGTGTGTAGAGTCGATACTCTTTTAATAACTTTTTTAACTTTAACTCCACGCTCCTACAAGATCGGTCTTTTCAAGACCAATTTGGACTCTTTCCTCTCCTCAAAAAGACCCGCCACACATCATCTCCAAAGATCAATTAGATCCTCAGGCCTTTCTGCCCTTAAAAAGTCCCTTCAGCCAACATCCCCACAGATGAAAAAGACCCTGGGCCTTTTTCTCTTCAAAAACTTCCGCCACACTGTATCCTCAAAGATGACATAGGCCCTAAGAGAAATTATTTTCCTAGTTTTATATGTTGGGTGCGCGTTGGCGTGTTTCCCGATGACGAGCTTTTGTCGAATATATCAATGACGCTAGTTTACTAAGTAATTACCAGACGCCTGTGCTCTAAGGATTGCCATCCGTTTATTAAAAGAGGGAAATCTATCAAACGGATCGGGAAAGACTGGTTGAGGGAGACTTTGTAATGTTTCCATCCTTCTACATTTATACCTACGTTAAAATAATGATTATTTCTCCTGTCTGATCTGCAAAATGTTGTAACATCCTGGTCGTTGTCCTTCGATTTTCCTAAGCTGTTGGTGGCGCCCTTCAAAAGGACTACCTTAAGAGGAAACCTTAGCTAAGCCTTTCGACCCCCGTATGGAACATACGGTAAAGATCTTAAGATTTAATTCGCAATAATGCCCCTTTTTCAGCGTTGTGTTTTTTTGGTTTTGAAATTCATATGAGATATGAACGGGCTATTAATGCATATATTTGTGGTAATCCTGGTTCGTTTAAATTAGAGTGAATGATCCCCTTACCATTGAAATTTTTTTAAACTTTCTTATAAGACCGCGTGTTTAGCCTACTTCTGTCCCCTGCAGTACGCCTAACTCTAATACAGTGGTAATCGCTCGCAACTTTTCCTTCCTGACCCTAAGTAAATCCGAGAACATGAAATAGTTTCGTTATTGCACAAATTAGTATAGTACAGTATTGACATGCATAGGGCGTCGGCTTTCGGTATCTCAGCTCCGGGGTCGCCTCCATCTATTTTAACATATATTAATTTTGCTACTCGACACTCAATCTTTTATAGGGAAGGGTCGAGAGGGGGGGGGGGGGGAGGAAGGGTAAACTATATGATCGAAATATTTTTTTTTGCAAATTACGTTGGCTCCTCCACTGACCAAATACGAGAACGGTGGATGGTGATCAGAAATCAAACGCTGACTCCGACGTGGCTAGACTATATCCCATAGCTGGCAACCCATTTCATAAAGGTACCCTGACCTATCGGATCCGTTCACGTCCAAGAGAAAGCGAATTAAGTCATCACGCCATTTCCGAAATCGCTCCAACGCCCTTTCCTCCGGACGAACTACTTTACTGAGTCTAGATAGGGAAGGTAATTGCATCCCATATCATGATACTAACGCGAAAAGTGTGTCGTGTAGGTTTTGCCTGATGAAGCTCAATCTCCCACGTGCCGTCAGACCTACAGTTCACCTCAAAGAAGCTGCTGTAATTCCGCCAAGGGAGCGTTCCAGTTGGCTCACATCAGCTTCCCGGTCGACACCATTGGATAATGTGATAGCGCTGCGGACTTATTCCCACGTATCTCACGCCGTCGCCCTCCCACGTGGATTTTCACAGACGTCCAAAGTGCCTTCAGACTATACGCCCCAACTGCTGACCATGTTCCCGTTCATTACCAATTGGCTTCACTATTTCCATTCCACTTTTGCGCCCAATAACTCTACACGGCCCCATCAGAGGGAGTAGCCCCCCCAGCGCTCCGTTGGTCCGATCCGCCCACGTTGGCAACCCCTCTCACGTGATAGCGTAAGAAAAAAAATCCTTCTGTCTAGTCCGTATTTGTGAGATACGGGTTTGCAGCGACACTATCAGACATTACCCAACTATGAAGTTTAGTCGAGGGGTAAATTTTTGAATGGGGTTAGGCTTGAGGGTAATAATATTGATCTTGTCGGGGAATCCTGAAAATTGACATGTTGGTTTTATGTACATATTAAAGTGGATTAGTAGTAGCTTTCAGTTGGCAGATATCAGCACCGCGCGTTCCAAGTTAATCTGGGAATTTGGTTGTATTGAATTGGAAATAAAAAACACTTACCAAGCCCCTATCCGCTAAATAACAACATCTAGGTTAGGTTTTACACAACCGTTGCCATTTTGGCGGGGTGTTCGCGAATACCACTAGATTTACCCTAAGTTTATACCTAATATTTTTCCTTCACCTGAGATATCCTTAATCTTATTTTCCTAATTTTGATTGTGTTACCCTCGTTATTTGCCGTAATGAATGTACTTGTGAATGTACGACCTTCCCTCCCTAACCTCGTAGTTATTGAGAAATTTTCGTTGTAACACGGCTTCGATCGAGCCCAACACGCGATAGCAAGATACTTAGGTATATAGATTTTCAGTTATAATTTGACTTTAGTCCGAGGTCTCATCGAAGCCCCAACGAGAGATTTTAACACTTGCGTTCTATATTATTCTAGAAGGAATTTTTAACGTTTATTAATTTTAATTACTGAATTTAAACCAATTAAACTTTTCAACCCGAATTTATTATTACGTCTAGGACACTGAGTCTAATTTCTTCAAACACTGAATTGAACTGTATGTTTTGACCAGAAAATTTCAGAAGTCCAGAATAAATTACCAAAGTGATAATTCCTCGTAGCGCGGCGCGTATACTTCCTTAAAGGTCCTCGGCGACTTGTGACGAACTCCCAATTTGTGCCCGTGCACGCCGTTTTATAACAGTAATTAATCACGTTTGTCATCGCAATCCCACCTTTATAGAAGCGCTACGGCCCTATATTTCTCGCCCAATATCCTCTGTGTCACTTAAAACTTATCAGGTCTATACTTCTGCGTTTCTCAGAAAAAACGGGCATTTGCTGTTTCACAACACAGGCCCGTACTGGTGAAATTCTCATGTTCGCCTCATCTGGTAGGTGCCTTCTAATCCGTTAGAATTGACCTGTTTTTCTAATTTAAATTTTTTCGCGTTCCTATTTGGTCCGTGATGTGTGTTCTGATGACCTTTCCTTTAGTGCGCTAAGACATCCTCTTTTGCGCAACAAGTCAAAATTTTCCTCTTAACTTTCCGCTTTCGTGAGTATTTCCTACAGCCTACCTTCAGTCTTCTTTCTTCCGTGTGAAAATAGAACTCGCAACTCGCCTTTTGTCGAGTTAAATGGTGTACACGTCCGTTCCTCCCTTTACCATCCGAATCGATCACTTCTTACAAACATTCCCATTCCTCCGTATGATAAATCCCTTGCGTAAGGTCGTCTCTTACATTGCACATTTATTCATCTTTCTTTTCCGTGGTTAAGTATAACTATCACACTTTTCACCGATTATTCCAACCTCCTTAGGCCTTTTCGGTACTCGTTCTAGTTGAAATGTCCCAATACACATCATGTTGCTTACCCTTTGCCTTCCGTCCGAGACCGCATCGGTTTGATAACCTGTTTATTTCTTCGGCCAGTTTTATCCCAAGAATTATTACTGGATTTTCACGATTCCTCTCTGCAATTATGGGTGTTGACCCTAATAATTCTGCCACACGCCTATCTTTTGTCTTTGTCTCTCCTCTCACCTCACATTAATCAGAGGTTTAAAGTTCCCTTCATAACAAACCCGTATGTACTTGGTCATAATTCCTCAGATAATCGTTTAGCTATTAATTTTAATGTGTTTTCGTCTTCCATAAGCCACGTATAAAATTTAGTACTTTCGATAACGGTTACTACTGTCTAAATGATGCAAAACCATGTTCGATTTTTTTCCAAAATCAACACTTTCGAGTACCAGAAATCGACAACCTTTTACTTCTTTTAACCTCGAGTAACAGACCTGTTGCCACCAAATCTCGCTTCGTCCGAGTGATGCTACGCCTCAAAAAAAAGGTTTTGAACCCCTCAAATGTCAAGTGATTAAACCTTGAATCTAGCTACGTTCGTTCCCTTTCGTCACAACCCTAAAGGCAACCTCCCACCTTTGCATGCAGTTCCCTGTAATTCATATGTGTCTGTTCCGATAGATGGCTCTACTATGACGGTTTATATCATTTTCCTCGGGAAGGACCTTGGTCCATCACAGCCTCCCTATAGGTCTAAATCCAGCGGGTAAGACTACAGGTGTTCGTCGGTGGGATTAGACCTAAACACAGGTAATTTTTTCTTAAAATTAATTTTTTTCATCTGTTTTTTTTCTTCCGTTTTTTTTTCCATTGTTGCGCACCCCTGGCCTCGGTTATGGTTCAGTTCCTCAATCGGATACAATATCCGCTACCGTGGTCGTCGGCTTCCATTTTGGTTGCCTTCAAGTGGCTTTGCAATGCCGCCCGGTGACTGAATGTTCACGGTAACCCATTATCCCCCCCCTTTTTTTCTCAAGCGTTCCTCCCTCAAACCTGAAACAACTGTCCTAAACCTTTACCTGTTAATTGTTCCTACCAAAAAGTACGCAATCTTTGATTCGTTCTCCATTTTTTTTTTTTTGAATTTTCGCTTGACTTTAATTTTTTTCATTTTCCTTAATAAATAATAATCCGTATGTGTGGCTGGTTATCAATAAAGCCTTAATAAAACCTGAATTGGATTAAATTTGGTTTATTGAATTGGACACGCCCCTCGACTCGCGTGTCCCAGTGGTTCTCAACCTAGTTGGACCAGAACCTCCTTTACATATGATCAAATCAAAGATTGTTTAAATCTCGCGGTCCTACTTGACCATATGGCTCACGGAAGGTTGGTGTATGTGATTTGAGTGTCGTCTGACTTATTGCGACCTTCTTATGAATACGTGAGTGTGTCACAAATGCTTTTATATAAATTTATTGATTTAGAAGAAAATTATATATACATATCTATGTATATATTTCCAACCTGTCCGTCTTCCATTTGGTAAACATGTTTTAAAAATTTTTTTTTCTTAAATATTTCTATCATTCTTTTCTTTCAGCAGTCCCTTTGTGGTCCTTGTTCATGATTTCTTTCATCATTTCTTCCTCTTTCACCTCCCCCCTCCTAGTGACACTTAGCTAGATTGTCCGCGAAGTGTTTCTCCTCCCTCTTCCGCAAAATCCCTTAAACGAAAATTAATGTAACAAGATTGCCCAAATCTAACGTATCATCTCAAAGCTCCTTTATCCTTTACTAACTCCTACGCAGCCTAGAAAAGTTGAGGAAAGACAACCCCAAAAAATTTTCCTTTCCCTATACGTACCTTAAATCTCAGCGTTAATGTAGTAAAATATTCTAAACATGATCATAAGAATATAACCTCAGAGCCCGACCATAAAACTAAATCTCACCAAGGCACTATTCTCTAACATGATATATTAATTACCCCATACTTATAATGCGATTACAAGAAACCTAAATTAGTAAAAATGAACTATTTTCTAACATAACATGCCTATTCCCTGTCAGTCGATCGAAATCAATTCTATTTGTTTCGGTTGCTTTTCTGCGTTGCTAAGGTAATACCTTGCCAGGTGTATGGCGCTAAAATCCCCCCTTATCTCCCGCGTCTTAGGGTCGACCAGCGTATAGGTGTTATTATAGGGCACGGCAGCAATTACATAAGGTCCTTCATATATTAACGCGAACTTCTTTATTTCCTTTCTCAATAAGTTCGACTGCGTGCACCGTTTGAGCTTTACCAAAGTGCCTATCTCGTATGTAACTAACCTTTTGCCTATATTATAAAATTGTTGCCTCTTCTCGGCGCTATTGACAATATTTTTTCGTACCGCACCTCTTACCTCTTCAGCTGTTAATTTTGGTATAACGCTTTCGCGCAAGTATTTGTCTAAACTATACTTCGGTGGTTTCCCAAAAGCTACCTCGTTCGGTGAGAATCCGGTCGTACAATGCACTGTGTTATTATATGTTTTCTCTATGTCGTTGAGGATCATCGGCCACATGGTATGTTTCTCATGACAATATATTCTGAAAATCCGTCCCATCTCCTTATTCACCCTCTCCGTGATATTTGGACCGGGGCTCCGTACTGAAGTATGCATAACTTTTATACCTTACCGTTCTAAACCCTGATCCCATTTTCTAGATGTGAATTGAGACCCATTGTCCGTTAATAGCGCATCCACCCTTAATTTCTTTATGAACCGCTCTACGCAATTCAATACCGTCCTGGTACTCGCTATTTTAAGTTTATATAATTGAATGTACCTACTGAATGAGTCTTGTATTATGAAGATAAATCGCACTCCCCCAATGCTTCTCGGTAATGGTCCATATAGGTCCGCCATTGCGAGCTCACCTACCTCCTGAGTTATGATCGAACGTCCTGGTCCCACCGTTGGCCGAATTTCGCGCTTCGCCAATTGACAAAGACGACAAGTCTTAATAACCGTTTTTATTTGCTTAGTCATACCCGGCCAAAAATATCTACTTTTCAATGCCCGTCCCGTCTTTAGGCCGCCGGCGTGCCCGATTTCCTGATGTATTAGTTCCACCAGTCCTTTTGTTAAACCGTTTGGTATTGCCAGTACCGTACCATAATTTCCCGTTTTGTAGTAAAGCGTTTTACCTCCTAATCTGTAATTTTTCAGATACCTATTTACCCCTTTCATGGGCGGGCTATGGAAACCCCCTTTTAAGTGTTTGATTATCTCCCCAAGGAAATCATCTTGTCCCTGCAAAAGTTCTAGGTTTTCTAAGTGTGATTTTATCAACCGTTTCCCATTAACCACGAATGAAGCGACTTCGGGACAATCTACCTTCTCTTCCTGTATTTGTACGGCATCGCTTGAATAACGTGATAAAATATCGGGCCCGATGTTTTCTTTGCCCTTTACGTATTCCACTTTAAAATTAAACTGATTTAGGTAAAGTATCCACCGCGTTACTCTCCCGCTATACATTTTCCAAGTCTTTAAAAATGATAAAACCTGATGGTTGGTCCTTATCACCAAACGGACGCCGCGCAAATAGGTCTCGAATTTATGTAATGAATATATTATGGCATATAGTTCTTGTTCCGAAACGGTCCACTTTAATTCAGCGCCCGACAGTGCTTTGCTGACAAACCCAATGACGTGGTGATTACCATCGCTATCTAGTTGGTATAATTCCGCCCCTATCGCGAAACCAGAACTATCAGTCTGCAAATAATAGGTGCTGTTTGGATCATGGTGATGCAATACTACAGATTCTATAAATAATGATTTTACATTGTCAAATGCTTCTTGTTCTTTATCGGTCCACCTCCACGGCCTATTTTTCTGTAACAAATCGCACAATATTCGTGTGGCCTCGCCGTATTTCTTCGCGAACCTTCGATAATAGTTTACCAAGCCTAGGAATCCTCTCACTTGTTTTACCCTCTTGGGCGCAGGGAAGTTTTTTATCGCAGAAATTTTTTCGGGATCCATCTGTATACCGTATGGTGTTATTATATGTCCTAACATCCGCACTTCTGTGAATAAGAACTGGCACTTTTCTAATTTGCAAGTCATGTTGGCGTCACGCAACCTCCCTAAAACTACACTAACGTGCTCCAGATGTTCTTCGAAATCTCCGCACGAATATATGACCAAGTCATCTAAATAATTTGCACAGAAATCTCTTACCCCTGGGCCTAGTATCTTGTCCATTGCGCGCGAAAATGACCGGACGGACGTCTTTAAGCCTTGCGGTAAAACTCTATAAACAAAGGACTTTCCGTTGTACACAAAACCGGTGTATTTGCGGCTCTCCTTACTAATAGGTATTTGGAAATACGCATTGTTGATGTCTAAAGTAGTTATATGTTTCATACCGTGGAACCGCTGCAAGATTTCCGATGTCAACGGTGGTTTCTCCACTTCGGCTTGCATCCTAGAATTTAGTTCCCGCGCGTCAAGTAAAATCCGAACTGAACCGTCCTTTTTCAGGGTAAACGTCAACGGACTCGAAAACTGGGTGGCTTCCCTGCTGATTATGCCTAAGGTCTCTAATTCACTAATTTTCGCGTCTACCTTGTCTCTATAAGCGAATGGAACCGGATACGATCTCTTCACAAATGGAGTTTCGTCAGTCATTTTTATAATGTGTGTATATTTATCGGTTAAACCCGGCCTTTCGCTAAAAACGCTACGATGTTTGTTCAAGACTATTTTCAGCTTCTCCCCCTTTTCCGGATCTATAGATAAACCGGCCACGGCGGTTTCTATTTTCTGTTCGAGACTTTCCACACCTTTTAAACCTGTGCTACCTTCGATGACGTTGACGGAATTGGCGGTGTTATGTACAGCCTCCTCACAAAACTGCTTACTTGGCTCGATTTTTACGACCCCGGAATTTAATACTTCTATTTTCGTTTTACCCCGTTCTGTCGTAATCACTAGCTCCCTTTTGCTACCGCATTTCACCTCAGCTGAATAATTATCTAGCCAATTTGTCCCCAGAATAATTGGCCTAATTAATTTTGGTACTATTAAGCATGACATGTTAATTTAAATCTCCCCAAAACGTAGTGGTATTAGGACTAAGCGAGATATTCTCATACTCTTTTGTCCCATCGCGCCTTTAATCTGCATTGCGGTCACAGGCATGATCGGATACCGCGCTTGATCACGCAGGTTGCATTCCCAAAATTCCTGCGCGACACATGTTATCTGACTGCCCGTATCTATCAAACAATTCACTTTTATATCATCTACGTGTGCTCTAGCCTCGGGTAATTGCGGTAACGCACTATTCCCCTCCACCTCACCGTAGTCTTCATCCTCAAATATGGTATTGAATCCGATGTTTGTTCTCTCCCTCTCTCTTTCCCCCATCTCTACGGCACCCCATACGTCACTTAAATGTTGGAGGGAATTTACGCACGCGTCAACTTTTATTCTTTCACTCTCCCACTTTACATCCTCACTTTCTACTCTGCGCACGGCCTTATTTGCCTTAATAGGTATTTTTATTCCTTGCTCATTCTTTCCTAATCCCTTTGTCGCATCCCAATTATATTTTAACATTATTTTTAATGCTGTGTTGTACCTCGGTGTCACTGCCCTTGTTTCTTCAGGAGTCGCAATAACCAGAGCTACTGGACCGACCCGCTTCCGTTTCCCGCGTCTTCAGCCAAACATATCGCCTTCTCGCTAGCCGCAGTAGTGTTCGTGCTATTTGTAGCCTGTGCGCTTGCCCCTCGGCACATATTGCAGACCGATGACGTGTGCGGTCCCTCAATCGCTGAAACCTTAGGCCGCACTGCTTGTCGATTATCCTTGTACCTCCCGTGTTCCTCTCTTCCCTCTCTATCTCTCTTAACAGCATTCCTATCCTGCGGTGCGCAAACCATGTTGTATAGCTTCCTTAGGAACTCGGCGGCGTCCAATTCGGTTCCCGGCGATCGGGAGAACCACAAAGCTTGTGTTTTCCTAGGGAAATGCCGCATAATTTTGTTCACAACCCCCGATTGTGTGTCCGTGATTTTCAACGCTTTCGCGAGCTCCCAATATTTGGCAAAGTGCGCTAACATAGATGCACCCCTTTTTGGGTCCCACATATCGTCTGAAAGTTTTCTGCGTAAATTTTTTTGATGAATATCGCCCCAAAAATTCGCAAAAAAGTCCCTAGCGAAATCGTCGATAGTCTCCCATCGACTCCAATACAACTTCATCCAGCTTCGTGCACTTCCTCTGAAACTCTCTTTTATTTGCATCATGATGTTGGTCCGCTTCGTCCGCCTAGCATAATCCTTCAAGTCCTCCAGGAATGTAATCGGGTTCTGGGTACCTCCACTAAACGTTGGCTTCTCTTGAGCTGGTAACATCTGCACGAGTTGCAGAATATTCCTCGCCTCGACTTGCTCTCCCACTGGGGCGGGCGTCGCCACAGGTGCTCCCTTTTGCTTCTCAATTTCCTGAATCCTGTTAACCAATGGTCCCAATGCTCGTTGAATTATTAGGGTTATCTGCCCTATGTCCATTTGCGGAGCCCCACTCAAAGTGCTTTCCATGGCAGCTGACATCTCCAATTCTCCCTCGGCCCTCTTTTGTCGCGTTCCAGTGCGGCGCTTATCTCCCGACATTTCTTCTCTTTTCTCCGAAATCTACCGAAATGATCTAAACGAACTGCCTTGAATTTATGTTATTATTATTATTATTTCATAAATTTGTATCCCCTTTTTTTCTGAAATAAGGTTGATCCACGCTATTTGTCTTTATCTAGGTTAAATGGTTACGCTCCCATCGGTCCCGCGTTCGACAACAACTTCTTTACACGATCGTTGGTTCCGAACTACATTCATCACTTTGTCTTATCGGAGGTTAGGTAACACAATAAAATTTCCCTTTTTTATCTATTTAATTAACTCACTTATTTTTTTTTCGCAGTTTTGCATTTATAAAATAATAATAGTTATGCGTACTTGAAGTGGAACAACTCTTAACTGTGCAATACAAATGGAATGTTACTATTATTTTTTTTTTAACGGGGACTAGGGTAACTTTTATACCTGATTTTTTTTGTCCCTTTTTTTTCAAGTGTAAACTATTCATCGGCCTTGCTATGACCTAGTTATGAGGTACAATGAACTACAATGTCATAAATCACGATACTAATGGTTTGTTTATCTTTCAGCCTACCTTTTTTTTTTGAACTTGGGTTATTGACCTCGTTTTTTTTCTGTTTCGTTGTCGTATTATACTCGTTAATATTGGAATGTCTAATCTGTTTATTTTATCCCGTTTTAATAACTATGTTCGCGAGTCTTAATGTTTTTTTTTCAATAGATAATAAATCATTCATCTTGTAGTTCTAATTCACCTGGTCACATGGCGCCAATGTAATGTTTCCATCCTTCTACATTTATACCTACGTTAAAATAATGATTATTTCTCCTGTCTGATCTGCAAAATGTTGTAACATCCTGGTCGTTGTCCTTCGATTTTCCTAAGCTGTTGGTGGCGCCCTTCAAAAGGACTACCTTAAGAGGAAACCCTAGCTAAGCCTTCCGACCCCCGTATGGAACATACGGTAAAGATCTTAAGATTTAATTCGCAATAATGCCCCTTTTTCAGTGTTGTGTTTTTTTTTGTTTTGAAATTCATATGAGACATGAACGGGCTATTAATGCATATATTTGTGGTAATCCTGGTTCGTTTAAATTAGAGTGAATGATCCCCTTACCATTGAAATTTTTTTAAACTTTCTTATAAGACCGCGTGTTTAGCCTACTTCGGTCCCCTGCAGTACGCCTAACTCTAATACAGTGGTAATCGCTCGCAACTTTTCCTTCCTGACCCTAAGTAAATCCGAGAACATGAAATAGTTTCGTTATTGCACAAATTAGTATAGTACAGTATTGACATGCATAGGGCGTCGGCTTTCGGTATCTCAGCTCCGGGGTCGCCTCCATCTATTTTAACATATATTAATTTTGCTACTCGACACTCAATCTTTTATAGGGAAGGGTCGAGAGGGGGGGGGGGAGGAAGGGTAAACTATATGATCGAAATATTTTTTTTTGCAAATTACGTTGGCTCCTCCACTGACCAAATACGAGAACGGTGGATGGTGATCAGAAATCAAACGCTGACTCCGACGTGGCTAGACTATACCCCATAGCTGGCAACCCATTTCATAAAGGTACCCTGACCTATCGGATCCGTTCACGTCCAAGAGAAAGCGAATTAAGTCATCACGCCATTTCCGAAATCGCTCCAACGCCCTTTCCTCCGGACGAACTACTTTACTGAGTCTAGATAGGGAAGGTAATTGCATCCCATATCATGATACTAACGCGAAAAGTGTGTCGTGTAGGTTTTGTCTGATGAAGCTCAATCTCCCACGTGCCGTCAGACCTACAGTTCACCTCAAAAAAGCTGCTGTAATTCCGCCAAGGGAGCGTTCCAGTTGGCTCACATCAGCTTCCCGGTCGACACCATTGGATAATGTGATAGCGCTGCGGACTTATTCCCACGTATCTCACGCCGTCGCCCTCCCACGTGGATTTTCACAGACGTCCAAAGTGCCTTCAGACTATACGCCCCAACTGCTGACCATGTTCCCGTTCATTACCAATTGGCTTCACTATTTCCATTCCACTTTCGCGCCCAATAACTCTACATGGCCCCGTCAGAGGGAGTAGCCCCCCCAGGGCTCCGTTGGTCCGATCCGCCCACGTTGGCAACCCCTCTCACGTGATAGCGTGAGAAAAAAAATCCTTCTGTCTAGTTCATATTTGTGAGATACGGGTTTGCAGCGACACTATCAGACATTACCCAACTATGAAGTTTAGTCGAGGGGTAAATTTGGGAAAGGGGTAAGGCTTGAGGGTAATAATATTGATCTTGTCGGGGAATCCTGAAAATTGACATGTTGGTTTTATGTACATATTAAAGTGGATTAGTAGTAGCTTTCAGTCGGCAGATATCAGCACAGCGCGTTCCAAGTTAATCTGGGAATTTAGTTGTATTGAATTGGAAATAAAAAACACTCACCAAGCCCCTATCCGCTAAATAACAACATCCAGGTTGAGTTTTACACAACCGTTGCCATTTTGGCGGGGTGTTCGCGAATACCATTAGATTTACCCTAAGTTTATACCTAATATTTTTCCTTCACCTGAGATATCTGTTGAGAATAGTTTGGGGCTTGATGGAGTCTTCAAAATAACAGACGCATGGTTTTTGTTTTTACTGCACAAACTGCATTTGTACTTTATTTAATGTTACGAGTTTAAATTTATTCCCGACCCGGGCAAAACACTTTTACAGGTGGTCAGTTGACCATAATCCTGACTGTTACTATTTTTTGGAGAGAAAAAGTGAAAAAATCCACTCGGCGAGACTTTTTATAGCCTAATCAAACAACACAAACTGACAAGCTAATAATCAAAAACAAAACACTGTCAAAGAAAAGCCAATTGGTAATTAAAACACCTGTTTTATCTAAAGGCCCTAGTTTTACTACTGACCGCTAGGTGCTAGGCAGTGGCCTGTAAAATAAATGGTTGTGCACTTAGCTAATAGCTTGTACATTTTAAACACATTGCCACCGCCGGGATGAGAAAAAAAACTGGTGGTTTTTTTTTTATATCAATACAAAAAACTTTCAACAAATATTAAAATAGTTCATTATAACTAAACTACCTAAACCTTAAGGGATCGGGAATATAATTTAAATCAATCAAAAATATAATAACCCTCATACAAATACATAATCCATAAAATTAATCACATTATTCCATAAAATTAATAAACCCATAACCTGATAAATCATAAAATTGATAAAATTCATAAAATTAATAACATTTACACATGTAGATCACTTAATTAACTAATATTCTAGCTCCCGTATAGAGCAGTTCAAAAACTGAAGTCTGTTTTTTTATGAGTTCATACTTGACTCTTTTCTTTTAATAGAACACAAAACACTGTAATCACTGCACTGTGTAGACCGTTCACTCTGCATTCGGTCCAGTGGTGATCATCCTGTCAAGGGTGGTACATGTTAACTCAGGGGGTTGAGTTTCATATTAAGGGTGCCCTGTCCTGGTAGGCAGCGAATACCCCTGGTCCTGGTTGACTGGAAGCCCCAGTGGCTTCTGGATATAAGGTCGGTTAACCAAAGCGATGCTCTATGGTCAATAGTCGTGTGTGGTCGCATCGGTTCAGCCCTGGTTACATTAGGCTGTGACCTTGGGAAGGTCTGTAGTTTGCCTGGTCGGGAGATGCAGATCCTGGTTTGATTCTATTGGCATCAAACATATTTTTGTGATAGGTCGCACAAAAATGCCTTGGGACGTCTTGAGGGTAACCACCCTCACAACGCCATCAGGTCCTGGATGAGTTGCTGTTATGCGAGCCATCCTCCATAATGCAGGAGGCAGATTGTCCTTCTTCAAGATGACCAGATCGTCCTTTTTTATGACTTCTTGGCTGCTGGCTTGCCATTTGGTCCGTTTTTGTAGTTCAGCAAGGTAATCTCGTTTCCATCTACACCAGAAAGTTTGAATTAAGGCATTTAATTTTTGATATTGGCTTAGTCTGTTCTCTGGTAGCTCGCGGACGTCTAATTCAGGGATGATAGAAGCCTCAGTGCCCATAAGGAAGTGGTTGGGGGTGAGGGGGAGTAGGTCGTTGACGTCATCAGACAAGGAAGTTAAAGGACGGGAGTTCAAACAAGCCTCTATCTGACAAAGTAAAGTATATAATAATTCAAACTGTAATGGATTATTTTTGGTAATTCTATATAAATGAAACTTGGTAGATTTAACTGCAGCTTCCCACAGCCCGCCGTGATTTGGCGCCCTAGGAGGAATGAAATTCCAAACTATGCCTTTATCTGCTAAAAACCTATGAATTTTGTCATTGTTCAGCTTTAGACTGGCATACAAATCTTGAAGCTTGTTGGAAGCTCCTCTGAAGCTAGTTGAATTGTCAGAAAATATTTTTTCAGGTTGACCCCGCCGGGCGATAAATCTCTTTAAGCAATTTAAAAAAGTATCGCTTGACAAATCCGTTATAAGTTCTAAATGAACAGCTTTAGTAGAAAAACAAACAAATATGCAAAGATACGATTTGATAAGTGGAGACTTCCTCAGCGCTCCACTCTTCATGTCAATAGGTCCAGCATAATCAAGCCCCGTCACCGCAAATGGTCGACTGGGAGTGATTCTTTCAACAGGTAAGTTTCCCATAATCTGCTGGCAAACTCGAGGTTGGTATCTAAAACATATAATACAGTTATGTAAGACTCGTTTAACAGTATTTTTTCCTAGTATGGGCCAGTATTTCAAGCGTATTTCCGCTAACAGCGCTTGTGGCCCGGCATGTTAATGCACATAATGATAATGTCTTATGATTAATTCGGTTAATTTATGTTTAGGCGATAATATTACAGGTTGCCTTTGTTGATGTGATAAGTACGTAGCTAGTTTTAGTCTACCATTTGCACAAATTAAACCATCTAATAAACAAGGATTGAGGGCTTTCAATCTACTATTTTTGAGATGATTTCAGCAGACATTTTAAGGCTGCTTCTAGTTCGGTAACAGTTATATTGCCTCCGATTTTATCTTTAAGATTCCGACAATTATTTATAAATCTCAACGCCAAAACGGTAATTCTCTTTAATTTGGTTAGCGATGAAAATTTTTCGAAAATCTCCCATTCTTGAACATTAGCTGCCAGTAATATATTTTTGCTCTTAATCTCAGGGGGATTCAAACAGGACACCTTGGATAGTGGCCAAGCGCTGATCTCTTCTGTCAACCAGCTTGGTCCCTTCCACCAAATTGAAGCGTTGACTAACCTTTCAGCTGTGGTACCTCTGGACAGTATATCTGCTGCATTTTCGGCCAATGATACGTGTCGCCACTGGTTTGGATCGCTGATATCCTGGATTTCCGCTACCTGGTTAGCCACAAAAGTGTTCCACCGAGCTGGTTGACCCTTCAACTAGCATAACGCTATAGTTGAATCGCACCAGTAATGAGTGGCCGATTCCTCTATACTCAGCTCCAACCTGATATTCTTAATCAGTTTGGCAAGTAGCACAGCACTGCATAGTTCCAACTTGGGCAGTGAAATACATTTCAGTGGTGCTACTCTAGACTTAGAAGTAAGTAGATGTGCATGTCGCTTACCCTCTTGATCAGTTGAGACGACGTAAGCGCAGGCTCCATATGCTTTTTCCGAAGCGTCGCAGAAACCGTGTAATTGTATATTCCTTGGCGCTCCGTGGTTAATTCCCCTCGGGATTTTCAATACATTTAGTTGTGATAGTTCTCCTAGATAGGCCCTCCAGGGTAGTAAAATTTCATCAGGTAGTGTGTCGTCCCATGCTGCTTTTGATTGCCACAATTTCTGCATAATTAATTTGGCCACCACTATTATGGGGCCTAGGAGACCCAATGGGTCAAAAGTTGAAGCTATGCACGACAATATCTGACGCTTACTTTCCGTCTTACTTGACGGTCTTTTAATTTCATATGATGAATAATCTGATTCATTATCCCAGATCAAACCTAAGATCTTTTCAATTTTGGAATTGTTAGTGATCATTTGTTCACCATTGCTTTTCCCAGCAATTTCACCCTGGCCCGACCCAGATGACAATTCCGAAATATTCGATCTCCACTTCCGCAGGGTCATTCCGGCGGACAGTAAAATATCATGTACCTGTTGTTTCAACCTGACGCATGCGTCCAAGTCGTCCTCTCCGGTCAACAGATCGTCCATGTAGAAATCGTTTTCTATGACCTGGCTTGCTACGGGAAATTTAATGCGATTGTCCATACCGATTTGCCGTAGACATCTAGTTGCCAGGAAAGAGGAAGGTCCCAAACCGTAGGTGATTGTCTTCAATTTATAATGCAGGAGCTCCTCTTCTGGAGAGTCGCGCCATAAAATCTTCTGCAGGCTGCGATCCTCTGGGCGTACGTTGATTTGACGGTACATTTTTTCTATGTCAGCCGTCATGACGTATCTATGCTTCCTAAAACGTAAAAGATGAGTGTATAAATCTTTTTGAATAACAGCTCCTACCATTAATGCATCATTCAGGGAAATACCGGTCGACGTTTTAGCCGATCCGTCAAATACTACACGCACTTTAGTAGTGCTGCTCGCTTCCTTTATTACCGCATGATGCGGCAAAAAATAGGAATGGTCCTTTGTTTTCTGACATAGCTCCATGTGATTTAATTGCTCATATTCTTTCATAAATTGAGCATACTGAGATTTCAGTTCAGGATTCATTAAAAATTTTCTTTCTAAACCTTTGAATCTTTTTTCCGCTGTGCCTAATGAGTCACCAAGTTGGTTGACACACGGTCGGCGCGGCAAACTCACTACGTATCTACCATCGCTCTCTCGGGTGTGCGTGGCTACAAAGTCGGCTTCACAAGCCTTCTCCTCGTGGTTATAAAAACTTGGAGGCATCACCTCTTCCATTTTCCAAAATTTTTCAACTTGATTTGACCATGTATTTATTGATAAACTACAGATTTCTGGTACTGGCCTTTTTTTATGGTGAGCGTTGATCGGGCCCGAGATGATCCATCCTAATTCTGTCCTTTGGAGCGTAGGTCCGGTATCCAATCTTAGCCGATCATTCTTCAAGATCTCCCAAAAACTTTCAGCGCCCAACAGTATATCAATGGGTGCTGCTATGTTGAAGTTTGGATCCGCCAATTCCAATCCCGGCGGAAACTTGAAATCCTTCCTGGCCACCGTTGCTTGCGGTAAATTTGTAGTTATTTCTTGCAATATTAGACATGTGATATCTTGTTTATAATTTGTTTTTAAAGATTTCATTTTAATTGCAACCCGTTTCTTTATATAGGTCACGTTGATATGTATACCCGACACGGGTTTGTTTATGTTTTCACACTTCAAATTTAATTTTATTGTGAACTTTTCGCACATAAAATTTGATTGGGCTCCTGAATCAATTAATACCCTTGCTTTATGCATTTCATTATTGCGATCCAACACTCCTATGATTGCTGTCGACAATAACACAGTTTTTTCCGCCTTCACCAAGGCGGAGTGGTTGGACACTGAAACTCGTTCAGTTTCCATATGGTCGCCGCCTCCAGGGCGGGCTTCACCATTTTTATCGGAATTATTACTCGGATGATTCCCCTTATGCAATAAGGTGTTGTGGCTATCGCTACCACATAGCTTGCATTGCATATTAATTTTACAATATGAGGCCGTATGCCCTAACCTCAAACATTTGAAGCAGGCCCTACACCTCTTTATCATTTGGCTTCTCTCTCCTGAAGTTAACTTTAAAAACTTTTTACAATAATAAATTTTATGTCCTTTATCGTGACAACATATACAATTATTGTGGGCGGCTGCTAAGAAAACTGATTCCTTTCTAGGAATGTTATTGTTGCCGCCATTTGTTTTCGGGTAGGTAACATTTTTTTTCGATTCTGTACGTAACATTAATTCTAAAACTTGCGCCCTTGACGTTAGACACTTGAGAAATTCTCCTAACGTTGGTAATTCTTCCTGTAATGTTGTTTGTTCCCAATGCTTTCGCGATATTGCGTCTAATTTATTAGAAACTATATAAATAATTAATGCATCCCATTGATCAATTTTTAATCCTAAATTTTGCAGAGCCTTTAGGTTCACATTAGTCTCATCAATTAAATAGCGCATGGCTACCGGATCCTCTTGTTTCATTTCTTTAAGTTGAAACAAAGCTTGTATATGCTTATGAACGGTAGTTCGTAAATTTGCAAATCTTTGTTGCAACAATTCCCAGGCTGACACGTAATTTAAATCTGATACTTCGAAATTGGCGATCACTTTCGCTGCATTCCCCTTTAAGCAGGATTGCAGATAATAGAATTTTTGCACATTATTTAACGTTTGATTATTGTGCACTAGTGTTTTGAATGTCTCTAAGAAGTTTACCCATGTTTTTTGATCACCATTGAATTCCTTTAATTGGAGGTTAGGAAGTTTTATTGCTACCTTGTTTTGCTCAACGGATTGTAACATTTCTTTTGCTTTCGCTAAAATCGAATAATATTGGTTCTCAAAACTTTCCCTTTGGGAATTATTCTCGATGTCGTCAGAATCTGGTAGAGCTTCTATTTGATCTTGAATTAACTCAAACTGGTTTAATATGTTTTCAATTTTTTCGTACCTAATTTGGATCTCATTTAACGATAAACTATTTATTGAATCCCCGAACCTCGTGAGTTTCCCTTTTAAAACCCCTCGTTTGGCGATTAGCGATTTCATATTATCCATCTTAATTGCGTAAAAACCAAAAAAAGATGTTCGCTAAAAAATATTTTCTGCGCAATCGTATTATAATTGAAAACACAAATAATGAAATAACCAAATCCAGCCGTACCTTGACAAATTCTTACAAATAATATATTTGAGCTACCTAACCTTAAAAAACCAACAATAATAATACACAATGACTTGCATCTATGCTGTAGGTAGCCGTTTTTTTCTTTTCAAATTATTATATTAGCAAAATACACAGTAAAACATAGCTTGTTTGAACTTGGAAATGATTAAAAAGATAGGAAGGCACAAAGGTACTCATCTGAAATTTCTTCTGGAATTGGCATCAATTTTTTCCATCAAAAGTTTTTTGTTTGGTGCTGGTTCATTTTTTCTGGTAAATCCTCTGATTATATCCATCCGCTCGTTAGGACCATGTTGAGAATAGTTTGGGGCTTGATGGAGTCTTCAAAATAACAGACGCATGGTTTTTGTTTTTACTGCACAAACTGCATTTGTACTTTATTTAATGTTACGAGTTTAAATTTATTCCCGACCCGGGCAAAACACTTTTACAGGTGGTCAGTTGACCATAATTCCTGACTGTTACTATTTTTTGGAGAGAAAAAGTGAAAAAATCCACTCGGCGAGGCTTTTTATAGCCTAATCAAACAACACACACTGACAAGCTAATAATCAAAAACAAAACACTGTCAAAGAAAAGCCAATTGGTAATTAAAACACCTGTTTTATCTATAGGCCCTAGTTTTACTACTGACCGCTAGGTGCTAGGCAGTGGCCTGTAAAATAAATGTTTGTGCACTTAGCTAATAGCTTGTACATTTTAAACAATATCCTTAATCTTATTTTCCTAATTTTGATTGTGTTACCCTCGATATTTGCCGTAATGAATGTACTTGGGAATGTACGACCTTCCCTCCCTAACCTCGTAGTTATTGAGAAATTTTCGTTGTAACACGGCTTCGATCGAGCCCAACACGCGATAGCAAGATACTTAGGTATATAGATTTTCAGTTATAATTTGACTTTAGTCCGAGGTCTCATCGAAGCCCCAACGAGAGATTTTAACACTTGCGTTCTATTTTATTCTAGAAGGAATTTTTAACGTTTATTAATTTTAATTACTGAATTTAAACCAATTAAACTTTTCAACCCAAATTTATTATTACGTCTAGGACACTGAGTCTAATTTCTTCAAACACTGAATTGAACTGTATGTTTTGACCAGAAAATTTCAGAAGTCCAGAATAAATTACCAAAGTGATAATTCCTCGTAGCGCGGCGCGTATACTTCCTTAAAGGTCCTCGGCGACTTGTGACGAACTCCCGATTTGTGCCCGTACACGCCGTTTTATAACAGTAATTAATCACGTTTGTCATCGCAATCCCACCTTTATAGAAGCGCTACGGCCCTATATTTCTCGCCCAATATCCTCTGTGTCACTTAAAACTTATCAGGTCTATACTTCTGCGTTTCTCAGAAAAAAACGGGCATTTGCTGTTTCGCAACACAGGCCCGTACTGGTGAAATTCTCATGTTCGCCTCATCTGGTAGGTGCCTTCTAATCCGTCAGAATTGACCTGTTTTTCTAATTTAAATTTTTTCGCGTTCCTATTTGGTCCGTGATGTGTGTTCTGATGACCTTTCCTTTAGTGCGCTAAGACATCCTCTTACGCGTAACTAGTCAAAATTTTCCTCTTAACTTTCCGCTTTCGTGGGTATTTCCTACAGCCTACCTTCAGTCTTCTTTCTTCCGTGTGAAAATAGAACTCGCAACTCGCCTTTTGTCGAGTTAAATGGTGTACACGTCCGTTCCTCCCTTTACCTTCCGAATCGATCACTTCTGACAAACATTCCCATTCCTCCGTATGATAAATCCCTTGCGTAAGGTCGTCTCTTACATTGCACATTTATTCATCTTTCTTTTCCGTGGTTTAGTATAACTATCACACTTTTCACCGATTATTCCAACCTCCTAAGGCCTTTTCGGTACTCGTTCTTGTTGAAATGTCCCAGTACACATAATGTCGCTTACCCTTTGCCTTCCGTCCGAGACCGCATCGGTTTGATAACCTGTTTATTTCTTCGGCCAGTTTTATCCCAAGAATTATTACTGGATTTTCACGATTCCTCTCTGCAACTATGGGTGTTGACCCTAATAATTCTGCCACACGCCTATCTTTTGTCTTTGTCTCTCCTCTCACCTCACATTAATCAGAGGTTTCAAGTTCCCTTCATAACAAACCCGTATGTACTTGGTCATAATTCCTCAGCTAATCGTTTAGCTATTAATTTTAATGTGTTTTCGTCTTCCCTAAGCCACGTATAAAATTTAGTTCTTTCGATAACGGTTACTACTGTCTAAATGATGCAAAACCATGTTCGAATTTTTTTCCAAAATCAACACTTTCGAGTACCAGAAATCGACAACCTTTTACTTCTTTTAACCTCGAGTAACAGACCTGTTGCCACCAAATCTCGCTTCGTCCGAGTGATGCTACGCCTCAAAAAAAAGGTTTTGAACCCCTCAAATGTCAAGTGATTCAACCTTGAATCTAGCTACGTTCGTTCACCTATTTATTTTGTGGGAATATTTCCAAGGTCGATGCTATATAAATCAAAGCCTAAACACGCCCCCTAACTGTAATTTCCTTTGTCCTGTCAGAAAGTCGCACCCCTCTTTTCTCTGATCATCATGATTGGGCAATCCAACCCTTTCGTCGCAACCCTAAGGGCAACCTCCCACCTTTGCATGCAGTTCCCTGTAATTCATATGTGTCTGTTCCGATAGATGGCTCTACTATGACGGTTTATATGATTTACCTCGGGAAGGACCTTGGTCCATCACAACCTTTGCACTCTCCAGTGAGTCTCTCTCGACCCATCGCCTTGCACCGCATTGGGAGGGATGGATTCATTCGTCTGTCACTATTGATATCATCGACCCCCAGATTCCTACCCACCCCTCTTTCATTTTTCCTTCGCAGAACTTCCTCTCCCTCCACAGAGCATCTGTATTTTTTCCAGTTTTTGGGTCATTATGCCGTTTTGCGCTTCCACTTCATTTAGTTTCAACGTTTCAGAAAGCATTGCAGTGTTGTTTTTCAAGTCAGATTTGGATTAGGTAAAGCACGACATAAAACCCTAAATTATTAACGATAGTACCGTGAATAATGGCCGTGAGATTCTATTACATAATATATGTTTAGTTCATAGAAGTAAATGTACCTGTATTTTGAAATTACTAAAACATTCATTTGTATTTTTTCGTTCTACTTTATACAAAATACCGTTTATTGTCTGCATAAACCAGTAAAACTAAAATATTTCAAAATCTTTCCCTGTTAATGATTTAATTTGTTTTAATCTTTAATTTTGGCGTTTTCTTTTTTGCAGAAGATCGGATTTGAAAATAAACAGGACCTCAGCACAATTATGTGGAAATCAATGGCCAATATCATGGCATATACTGCATATTATAATAAGAATTGGATGATGAAAACGACAATCAGGGCAAAGTTACAAATGGACTGCGATATTACCGAATTGATCAATGAGACATTATATAATAATTTCAAATTGGTGAATGAGACACTAAACGATAATACCAAATTTGTAAGTGAGACACCAAACAATAATTTCAAATTGGTGAATGCAACACTAAACGAGGATACCAAATTTGTAAGTGAGACATTAAAAAATAATTTCAAATTGGTGAATGAGACACTAAACGATAATACCAAAATTTGTAAGTGAGATATTAAACAATAATTTCAAATTGGTGTATGAGACATTCAACGAAAATACCAAATTATTTACAATAAACCCACATTACACATACCCACAATACACATTTTTGGCTTGTAGCTTCTCCATAAAATACACCTATAATTAACAAAACGATTTTGAATTGGAATTTTCGGTCGTCTATATTTCTTCTAATGATGAAAAATTTTTGTTGTTGAACCTTTTTGTTTTTATTTCTAACCTTTCAATGTTAACATCCGAATTCGAATTGTTTAATCATTATGATATTGTCAGTTACAAAACAAGTTTAAAAAAACGCCCACAAAATAAACGCTCGGTAATAAAACTCGAAGAGGATGCGGTTGACATTTTCATTTTACAATACGGGACGGTTTACACATAGTTCCCTTGAGCAATGGGAGATAGCACAATGGGCCATAGGCCATAGGCCCATTGTGCTCTCCCATTTTACCTCAATCATTTAACATCAACCCAGTCCCTTAAATAAAGTTCACCAGGGTTGTTATTGGGTATTTGGCTATGTCTTCTAATTTTTCTGTATGTCTCCCCACGTATCTGAGCTAGTTCCCACCAGGGCAGGACATTGGCAGTCTCTCCTCAGAATTGAAGTCTCTTCATCCTCTTCACATTTCCTGCATCTATTGGTGTTTTCCACTCCCAATATCTGCATGTGTCTTAAAACACATCGTCCACATAACTCTTCCAATGATGTACATATTTTGATAATAAGGCGAAACCTTATATTCTAAGTTATTTAAAAATACAGCTTCAACAGGAGGACTGGTACTAGCCCTCATAGCCAGATGCGTATAGCGTAATCTGTCAGCCCCACAATGTACAGTGCTTGAACATGTATCCACAGCTGTATAAACCAGCAGATTTTGATAAAAAATAAAATAATAAAAATTATTCTTTTTAATAATTTAATTTTAATTTTCATATTCTTGTTTTCTTCCCCCGCCATCTTCCAGCTCCGGATAACTAGAGTGCATTTAAACGTTAAACAAAGTTTACCTGATTTAAATACCTTATGTAAAAGCCCGGTTTGGCGTAAAACCAAATTAAATATTTATGATTTTTTCTTCTTTGCAGGACATCGGATATAACGAGGAACAATCTCTCAGTCCACCACAACCACAGATTGGTTTAAATCAAAATACAAACGGACTATTAGAAAACAAGACTTTGGACCAAAACTTATCTCTGGAAAAGAACGACGATGTTTTGAGAACGATTGATGACAAAAAAATATGGGATATAGTGAGCATATTTTAAATTTTAGAACTAAATTTATTTTTATTATATTTTTTCAAAACTTGAGTTACACACACATTTGACGTAGTTTACAGTTTCCACTAATATATTTTGTGCTATTAATTTTAATTTTTTCCATTTTATTTTTATTTAATGATCCACGTTCTTTACATTTATCTATTACCTAAAAATAGCATCAGGTTCATTGAGGTTATAAATACATTTTTAATCTGCCTTCTTTTTTATATCTATGTACAATCTTGCGATTTTCTTGGCATTATTATTTACATTACTGTAAAACTTTTGAATGTGATTTTACAATCTGAGCTTGAATTCCCTCACCAAACACAAGGGCCTTGTCTTCTCATGGTGAGGAAATCTATTATGACAGTACTTTATAAAATTATGTAAACGTGTATTATTTGTATGTTTACTGTAAAACTATGCATGTTATAAAAATAAAATTTAATTTTTAAGTAAAGGAAATAGTAGATGCGTAGGTACATGTTAAAAAAATATGGACATAAACAGATTTAAAAAAAGACAAAAATAACGAGATGGATATGAAAATGAAAAAAGACTCAAGCCTTTAACACATAAGGGAGTTCATGGTAAAACAGACCTATAATGAAAGGAAATTATAGATGTGTATGTACATAGATAACGTTAAACCAAAGTATGTAAAAATCATACATTATACTTATTTAATAATAATAATTGTTATTCCAGGATGTGGGGGGGTTAGTGCAATCCCACACGTCCCATATATAAATACATATTTTTTGTACAGTAGGTATGTGAAATTGAAAAAAATATATGACGAAGAATAAATGAACAACAAAGTAATTAACAACTATGCATGGCGTGGTCTTGAGTGACCGTGGGCCCAGCGCTCACTCAGTAGTGGCGCTTGGTGCTGGTAGGCTGCGGTCACCAACGTATTGGCGGAGGCCATTAGCCGCATCCTGGCTCCAGTGACACGGTGTCTCATCAGGCCGGCAAATCCATTCAGTCCCAGTTCCGTGAACATTGTCGATGCGCTGCTGTATCTTCGGTATCAAAATATGATTCTATAGGCGTCATTATATTGAATTAGGAGTCGTTCCATCGAGCAAGTTCGGTAGTGACACTATGTCTCACACGTATACAGGCCAGTACAGAATGCGATGAACAGTATTTTTTTAACGGTATTGCTGCATTTGAAAAATCTGCGGGCAATCATATTAGACACTATACTAAGGCTTCTCGTTTGTCGTTCGATATCGCCATCGTCCGAAAGGTCTTGATTAATAATGTGCCCCAAGTATTTCACGTTGGAGCATGTATTTATTTTTGCCTCGTTAAGGTATACGGAGAGCATCTTACTTGTATCTTGACTTTTTCCGTGGTGAAACCCAATCAATTCCGTCTTCTTCGGGTTGTACATTATATTATGCTGTTTACCATATTCTTCACAAGTGTTTAGGAGTAATCTTAATCCCTTGATTGACGGAGCTAAGAGGATCATGTCGTCTGCGTAGCTTATATGATTTATACATATACTGTTAACACGACAGCCCGCTCTGATGTCCAGGCGACTTGGTAACTCGTCCATGTATGCATTAAATAGAATGGGGGACGTATACCCTCCTTGCCTTACTCCTGACCGCAAATATGTCGGCTGGAAGTATGTACTTGCCCACCGTACAACATTTTCCCTGCTGAGAGTGCCATCGGGATAGTGTGTTTATAAATAAGGTTGGTATATTCCTAGCTTTCAATTTATCCCATAATGATTTATGAAAGACCCTGTCGAAGGCTTTACTTAGGTCTAAGAAGCACCCGTATACGGTAATTTTTCGTATCTTGTAGAATTCTATTAATTTGCTTTGCAGTATATATTGCCATATTAGTGGATAATCTACATTTAAATCCCATCTGGTTATCTTTAGACATTAGTTTATTATGTATCTCATTTTATATTACCCTTTCAAATAAAAATGATAGATATAAACAAATAAGTTATTATTTACTGACATTACTGAACATCAGCCTAGTAATGTCTGTCCCACCTTCTAAATCAGGTGTCAAATCACGGCGCAATGCTCCTCTTGATAGCCCGTCCGACGTCACGGGCTCAGAGCCAGACTTAAGTAACTCACTAATTTCATTCAAAGATGAAATAAAACACGAAATTATCAAAGTTTTTACGGAGTTAAAAACATTGAATGAGCAATTAAGAGAGTGTCATAATATAATTAATGCTCTTACAATGAAAAATAAGGACCTAGAAACGAATTACAATCTAGTTCTAACCAAATTAAACCGCCTGGAGCAAACATCACTAAAAACAACATTGAAATTATTGGCGTTCCAGAAAAAAGAAATGAAAATTTACTCGATTTAATTAAAACAATAGGAACTAAGGCTGAAATTGATATTCTCCCGATGGATATTGACGGTATTTCACGTACAAGGGTAAAGGAACTACCCCGAGAAAATCCTAAATTTACTAGGCCTATCGTAGTGAGGTTCATAACCAGCCACTGCAGAGACAACTTTCTTGCTGCTATTAGGAAAAAAGGCAGCCTCAACTCTGGTGACCTGGGGCCTTAGCATGAGAATCGATCGAACTTAACGATATCGGATTGCTAAGCGTATCTACCGACCATTTTATAACGACTTCCCTAGCATGAGAACGCTATTGATATCTCTAACGACATCGATAAGGCAATAAATACAAATCGATATACGCTGGCAATACTGGGACGGAATTGTCTATGAATTGAATAGACGTCAAACGTCAGATTTCAAGCGTGACTATTTTAACCGCCGTGTTTTTTTAATATTTTACGATGTCGCAAGCAATGGTAGCTGGGTAAGTTATTTATTTATCTTTGGTAATTATTCGGAATCGCTGGACAAGGGTTATATGAAATATTTATATATAAAACCTTCTGATTTATATATAAATACTATAAAAGGAAGCTGACTGCATTTGGGATATTTTTAATTTTAGCATTTTAATTTTTAATTACGTAAATCGAAAATTCACTTTCGTTGTATGGGGTGACAGCTGGAATGATTTCTGTTGATAACATTTTCTTTTGTTGGTATTCCTGATACGTGTGGCTAGATTTTTTGACATATGAAAATACTAGGTAGGTACTATTTTAGCCAAACTCGAAAAATAAAATGAAGATATTTAGGTATGTTTTATAAAATAGAAAAATTTAAAAATGTGAGGTTATTATAGGTCAGGTTAGGATAAAGGTTGGTTAGGTTGGATTATTATAGGTTAGGTTGGTTTATTATTAGGATTTAGGTTGGTTTATTATTAGGATTTAGGTTAGGTTAGGTTAGATTGGATATTATAGGTTAGGTTAGGTTGGATTATTATAGGTTAGGTTAGGTTGGATTATTATAGGTTAGGTTAGGTTGGATTATTATAGGTTAGGTTAGGTTATTATAGGTTAGGTTATTATAGGTTAGGTTAGGTTAGGTTAGGTTATTATAGGTTAGGTTAGGTTAGGTTGGATTATTATAGGTTAGGTTAGGTTGGATTATTATAGGTTAGGTTAGGTTGGATTATTATTAGGATATAGGTTTGGTTAGGTTAGGTTGGATTATTAAAGGTTAGGTTAGGTTGGATTATTATTAGGATATAGGTTAGGTTAGGTTAGGTTGGATTATTATAGGTTAGGTTAGATTAGGTTGGATTATTATTAGGATATAGGTTAAGTTAGGTTAGGTTGGATTATTATTAGGATATAGGTTAGGTTAGGTTAGGTTGGATAATTACAGGTTAGGTTAGGTTGGATTATTATAGGTTAGGTTAGGTTGGATGATTATTAGGATATAGGTTAGGTTAGGTTAGGTTGGATTATTATAGGTTAGGTTAGGTTGGATTATTATAGGTTAGGTTAGGTTAGGTTGGATTATTATTAGGATAGAGGTTAGGTTAGGTTAGGTTGGATTATTATAGGTTAGGTTAGGTTGGATTATTATAGGTTATGTTAGGTTGGATTATTATTAGGATATAGGTTAGGTTAGGTAAGGTTGGATTATTATAGGTTAGGTTAGGTTGGATTATTATTAGGATAGAGGTTAGGTTAGGTTAGGTTGGATTATTATAGGTTAGGTTAGGTTGGATTATTATTAGGATATAGATTAGGTTAGGTTAGGTTGGATTATTATAGGTTAGGTTGGATTATCATGAGGATATAGGTTAGGTTAGGTTAGGTTGGATTATGTTAGGTTAGGTTAGGTTGGATTATTATAGGTTAGGATAGGTCAGGTTAGGTAAGGTTAGGTTGGGTTATTTTAGGTTAGGTTAAATACTATAATAATATTATTATTGTATAATATTATTGTATATTATATTGTATATTATATTATAATATACAATAATATTATTATACAATTATAATATTAATGCCTAAATGAATATTTTATGCTTTTTAAGTAGGCACTATTTTGCCAGAATATTGTAGAACATTTTTTTAAATTTACGTTGATAATTGTCTCTAGCCGCTCGTTGTGTTTTTTGATTAAACAAATGAATCGTCCAAAGTAATTAATTTACTGGCGGGACGTGCGAAATAATATTATCATGTCGTGTAATTGTTGTTCTTTTGGTATATTGGGTTTTTTAGAAGTTATTAGAGCGGAGGAGGTTTTGTAAGAATGGTTGAGGAGTCACAATGTAATCCGGCGGGAAAAAAAATGTGAAAAATGCGGAAATATTTGTAGTTTTTCCAACCTATTATATAGATGTCGGAAAACTAAAATTTTGAGTGCCGGTCACAAACGTAAAATCAGATGTAATTTTTCTGTATCGGCTAGAAAGGGTACTTTTTTTCAAAATCAAATCTTTCTTTAGAGAAAATATGCACTTTTGTACTACTTTGGGCAATCTTGCGGCCCCCGAGAACAACCTTGATCATGGAAGAACTCGATATGAGTAGTGAGACCGTCGTAAATTGGTCTTCGTTTTGCAGGGAAGTTTGCATAATTTGGTGCCACAAAATGAAACAAAAAATTGGAGGTGTCGGTATCACAGTGGAGATTGACGAGGCTAAAATTGGCAAAAGAAAGCACAATAAAGGACGACAAATTGATGGAAAGTGGGTATTCGGCGGTCTCGAACGAGAATCAAAAAAAATGTTTGTCTGTGCTGTGGAAGATCGTTCGAAAGAAACGCTTCTTAAAATAATTAAAGAATATATATTGCCGGGAACCATAATTATATCGGACTGTTGGAAAGCCTACAACTGCCTCGAAAACGAAGGATACGTTCATTTAAGCGTCAATCACAGCATATCTTTTGTAGATCAGGAGACGGGAGCTCACACTCAAAATATTGAGCGTTGTTGGAGGGATGTGAGAGGAAACGTGCCAAGATTTGGAAGGAGTGAGGCACATTACGAAGGATACCTATGTGAATTCCTTCGGAAAAGATCCCTTCCAAAAAATAAGGATCGAATCCACTCATTTTTCAAAATGGCAAGCGAGACATACAACCCTTACAATTAAGATAATGACGATGAAAACCAGCAACTCTTGTAATTCTAATTAATATCTATCATAACAGCGCAACTTCCAAGTAATTCTGATTAAAGGTTCTGAATTAATTCTGATTAAAAAATCAACAGAAATCATTCCAGCTGTCACCCCATACAACGAAAGTGAATTTTCGATTTACGTAATTAAAAATTAAAATGCTAAAATTAAAAATATCCCAAATGCAGTCAGCTTCCTTTTATAGTATTTATATATAAATCAGAAGGTTTTATATAAAAATATTTCATATAACCCTTGTCCAGCGATTCCGAATAATTACCTTATCTTTTTATGTGAAAGAATTTCCATTATTATCAAAGAGATATACTTACATTCTATTGTGTCAAAATTTTGAAGTTATTTTTACTAATATTTCAATCATACGCAGTATTTTAAGATATTCAAAATGCTGATATTATGATTTCAGGAAGAGAGTAAGGTCGACGACCAGTCAAATGGATCTGCTAACCAGCTATATGGCTGACCATTCGGAGTTCGCCGCTGAAAGGTTTGTGGGACCTCAGGGTTCCCAAAAAAATAAGGAAATGTGGCGGAATTTGGCGGAACAACTGGCAAAATTGGGTCCTGCTAAGTCAGCCGAGCAGTGGAAAACAGTGAGTATTTGTACCTACCTATACAAACTGGTTGCAGCAAACTTTGCTGACCTTCTAATATAATCTATCATCGAGACACTTGATATAAGACCGTAAATCACTTTTAACCTGACATTATTTTTACATTTTACAGACATGGCGTGACTTAAAATGTAAGTCGCGCGCCCAAAACGCCGATGCCAAGCGAGCTGCCCTCACGACTGGAAACACTGCCGAGATACCGGTGTTAACTGACCTGACACAGAAGGTCATCAACATCATCGGCAGAGCCAGTTCTGAGGGCAGCGGACTTCCAGAAAGCTGTATAGGAGAGGGACCTGAACTCATAATGCAGGATGTTGAGGTCACTAATGTCTTAAAATGTTAATATAATATATTCTGTCAAAATTTAGTTGATCTTTCATTATCAATGAAAATTATTTGTGTGTTTTACAATATTCCGATGAACTTGGAGAAGGGCCCACAGATTTACAGACGGCGCAGTTATCTTCCCCTTCTCGCCCGAGCAAGAAGAGGAAGCTAACTGACAAGCCAGATGTGGGGGTTCGGATGGTGATGGCGCAGGAGGCTAATAACGAATCATCCAAGGAGCTTGTGGGAGCTATTAATAAATTCTCCAATATTTTTAAGGTATTTCCTATTTCTCTTCGAATCATTCCCAAATACAGCGCTACACGTGTAAGTTGCCAGATTAAAATATAAAGAAATAGCGTCAATTCATGTTTAGGCCACCGCCAACTTATAAGTGTGGCACTGTACTTTTAAATTAGAATTAAATCTTAGTAGAACAAAATAAAATGCCCAGCTTTGACTTATTTCATTTATTTATTGTACTATTCCCAATGTACTATTTTTCCATTTTGCGCGGTGGAGTTTTTATTGTTCTGTTTGTTTAGATATTCTTTGTGTTAAAAAAATTAATAAACATGTAAAATCCAGCTTGGCGAGAAATTCAAAATGAATAAATTAATTTATAATCTTCCTTTTAGTATGTCGACTACCTATTGTTATTTAAATTAAATTAATGAGTTGTAATTTATCATTTCAGAGTTCAATGGATCGATTTGCTGACATTTTTGAGGTATTTCCTGTTCTTTTTTGTAATTTTTTGTCAGGGCACCCCGAGACCGGGCAAGATACAGTGTCTACATAGACATGGTGCTTTTCTGGTCTCGTCTCACTGGCACTAATAACTAATTTACTATAGAAGGTAAATTAAGTTAGTAAATTAATGAATTATCATCTCTTGTTTCAGAGATACACGGCAGTGGAACGTGAAAGGGTTTGTTTACTCCAACGACAGTTGGCGAGGTATTTATTTGCTATACATCTATACAGGCTTTTAAAAACATTTAATGTACAAAACTGAACAAATTAAATTAAATATTGCATTATTTAATATGTCACTTGAGAGATTGCGAAGTATGTTCACAAGGGATGGAACACGATTATTAACAATTGTCCTTGGAGAGGCAAGCAGTCCAGCTAGGAGGTACGATGAAAGTAGAATGAATGAGATCTCTAATAAAACATTTCTAATTCTAGACAAACTCAACCATCGAAACAACCGTCAACATCATTTGCTAACTCGCCCAACTATACGTTGAAGTTGGAGTCGGAGGATGAATACGATTAGTTTTTAAGTTTTTTTTATAATTTTCAAGATAATAAGTTTTTTGTATACTTTGTGTTTTAAATTTTTATTTTTATTAACGTTTTCATAATTTTTATGTTTCTTGTGAAAAAGTGAAACTCAACAACAAATGTCATTTTTTTACAATTTAGATACATACAATACAATATTTTAAAGTACTTGTTGTGTAATATTGCATGCAGCACTTTGCATATACATATCAAGTATCCCACGAATGATAATATATTAAACAAGGAAACTGACTTATAGTGCTTCATCATGTTGTATAGTATAGCACAAGTAATAATTATTTGACCAGCAGCATCGGGCTCATAATGGAGAACTCTGTCTTTCCTGAGGCAACGGAATATAGCCTTCCATGTCCCAAATAGGCGTTATACGGAACATCTCGCCTCACAGTGCGCCTTTGTGTATCTGTATTGGGCACTCCCCTCGACTGCATTCAATATTGGTGTCATCAGATAAGGCTCGAGTGTATATCCAGAATCGCGTGATTGAAACAAAACACCCATTATAATAGGTACATATAACTACTAAATTATGATTTTTTTGCCTTTTTTTTAAATGAGTTGTTGAAATACATACCTAGCAAGAAATATGTCCCAATTCTCTGATTGTATAGTCTGTTCATTTCAGTTTTGACTAAACTATTATTCCAAATGAATTGGTCATGGACAGTACCCGGGAAGCGTGTGTTGATGCTCAATATTTTCAACGTAGCATCGCAGACCTGTTTATCAAACATAAAAAACCTTCAATAAAATTTGAAAACAACAATCCGGCTGTTTTATTTCTGAAAAAATATTTACCACTTGAACATTCAGCGATAAAATCCTTTGTGGTTTTTGTACTGCTCCTCGTGTCTGGAAGGGGTGACGATGGCGATGTGGGTGCAATCGATGCATCCCAGAACATGTGGAAAGTTTAATTTTTCCCTAAAACTACTCTCTACTTGCTTGCGGGCTTCATTTGTAGCCGAAAAATGTATCCATCTGCTGTACAGATGTTCTAAAACTGCTTTCATAAACAGTTTTATGCACTTGCTAACGGTAGTTTGCCCTATCGCCAAGAAGTGATCTTGGCCTACTCCACGTTGGTAGCTCCCTGTAGCAAAGAAGCTGATGGGTGCGAGTACCTGTCAACATCATAAATAATACAACTAATTAATAAACTTCACTTTTGATCATTTTAATCACTTTATTGTGAAAAATTATCATCAGCAATCGAAGCAAATTTATTTATTTCACGTGGTCGTTCCAGTCGTGGATAGATTTATATTGTGTTTTTGTTTTACTAAGATATTAATAATATTTAATACTCTCACTTTAATGTATACTGGAAGTCCTAATGTATTTTTTGACACTAGAAAAGGAGTTAATTGATCAATGAGATCTCTAGCCATAATACGCGATATTCGAAACAATTGTCTGAATTCCGTCTCTGCAAGTTCGAACGGATTCAATTGATCGCGTAAACGACGCCTTTCAATCCTACGATCTTCCCTAACCTGCCTCCTTTCATTGAACCAGAAATTTTGCATAATGAACGACATTATTAAAAAAATACGTATAACGACAGCCAACCAAAGTTTCAACTGACACTCAAGACCCCACGTTATATTCGGCGGGCTTTTAGCAACCGTCGGTCGGAAGTTATCCTATCGATACATTCTCATGCTCGCAATTTTAACGATACCGTCGCTACTTTGACCATAGACAAGGAATTTTAACAATCGTCGGTTGTTATATTTTGATCGTGCTAACATATGTCGTTAAGTGCTCATTGATGACGTATTTTAACGATATCGTATTGCTATAGGGCTATATCGACTTCTCATGCTAAGGCCCCTGAAGCTTCAAGTGATAATAACATATATGGGTGATTAAAAAGAGGAGGTGGAGTAATAATTGCGTTGAAGAAGCACCTCAAAGCTCACGAACAAAATGACTGGTATACGAGTGCTGAAGACATCTGGGTGACTATTTCGATTGAGAATTTCAAAAATATTCATTTATGTTGTGTTTATATACAACCAGGAGTCAATCACTCTCTAAGCATAAATGAATTCATGGATAAATTATGTGCACTTCGAGAACTTTACCACGACGATCACTTCGTCATATCAGGTGATTTCAATTTACCACTAATTAACTGGTCTATTGGTAACGGTAACAGTATGCAAATTATGAATGGTTATCAATCTGAAATTATTTCCAAACTATCAGACACCCTTTCTTTTACTGATCTCTCGCAAAACTGCACCTTCCCGAATAATAATCGTACATTCCTAGACCTTGTCTTTAGTTCGTTCCCTGTTAATGTGTCTAATACTGATGATTATCTCATACCTGAATGTAAACATCATAAAACCATTATTTTCGACATCAATATAGCTCTGGAAACCCCTATGGTGGACAACAAAAGGACAATATATCTCTTCAGGAATGCTAATTTTGAAACGATCAATAACATCCTCAATAATATTGATTGGGATGCAGAATTTTTAAACCTATCAACTAATAATGCCATTGACCGTTTTTATATTATTTTAAATGAAATTATTCGTTTGAACGTCCCATCAAAGGAAGTTCATATTAACAACTCTTATCCTTATTGGTTTAATACAGCCCTGATAAAACTCACTAAAGAAAAATATAAAGTGTTCAAAATGTGGAAAAAGTGGTCAAATCCTTTGGACTACCGTGAATTTTGTGTTCTTCGATCAAGGCAAAAGAAAATGTCTAGGGAATGTCTTAAACAATTTATAATAAACGCCGAACTTAATATATCCCGTGACCCGAAACATTTCTGGACCTATATTAAAGGAAAGAGAAATAACTCTGGTTTACCGCATATTATGAAACTGGGTGACATAACTGCCGTGAATCCCTTCGCAATATGCAACCTGTTCTCACAACACTTCATCTCAACTTTTAATCACAAAACTGTTTCCGATGTTCATTCTACCAATTATCACGTAGACAATCAAGTTAACATATCTTCGGTATCAGTTTCCAAAGAAAAAATAGAAAAAATAATTGATACTATCTCTTGCTCATTGGGTGCAGGTAGCGATAAAATTCCGGCATTCTTTATCAAAATGTGTAGCAAGGTAATCTCGAAGCCCCTATTACTGCTCTTTCAATCCTCATTGAAAGAAGGTGTCTTTCCGGATCGCTGGAAGTGTGCTCATATTACACCAGTATTTAAGTCTGGGGCGAAAAATGAAGTCCGTAACTATCGTCCAATATCTAAATTACCGATATTCAGTAAGATATTTGAAAAAATTGTTCATGAACAACTGTATGACTGTGTCCAGTCTGTAATAATTGCTAACCAACATGGATTCATGAAAAAAAGATCAGTTGTCTCTAATCTTGCAATTTTCACTGAAAATATTTCAAAATATATGGATGATTAAATCCAAGTTGACGTAATCTATACAGACTTCTCCAAAGCATTTGATAAAATTGATCACAGTCTTCTTTTATCTAAACTACTAGCTCTGGGAATTCACGGGGATTTTTACCGATGGCTGGTCTCCTATCTTAATGGGCGCATTCAAGGAGTATCTATTAATGACTTCATATCTGAGATTGTAAATATACCTTCAGGTGTGCCCCAAGGATCTCACCTGGGACCGTTGCTGTTCACAATTTTCATCAAAGACATTATAAAATGCTTTAATTATACAAATATTCTACTCTTCGCTGACGATATGAAAATATTCTTTCCTATTAATTCTATTATTGACTGTTAAAAATTACAAGAAGATCTATATAGACTTGATGACTACTGCATTATCAATCATCTCAACATGAACACCTCAAAATGTTATGTGATTACCTTCACTAGAAACAAAATAAAATTTGAACATAACTACTACATAGCCAGTCAAGTACTTAAAAAGGTTACACAAATTCTTGACCTAGGTGTTCTGCTTGACAGTAAACTTACATTCGAGGCGCATGTTGATATGATTGTGAAGAAAGCCCTTAGAATGTTAGGATTCTTATTCCGTATAGGAAAAAAATTCAATAATATTCAAACACTTAAAATATTGTATTTTTCTTATGTTCGTAGTCATCTTGAATTTGCTTCTCAGATATGGAATCCTCAATATAACATTTATGTAAAGCGCATTGAAGCCATCCAATAAAAATTTGTCAGTCATTTAAATTTTAAGATGAATATTGGTAACCACGGGATTAACAGCTCGATGGAATATTATGGACTAATACCATTAAAAACTAGAAGAGACTCCGCAAATATAATATTTCTCTATAAAATTATCAGTGGCTTTATTGATTGTTCGCCCCTTTTGTCTGAGATTAATTTTCTCAGACAAAAGAGTCCCGAGCTTTAGAACTAGAGATAAGTCACTTTTTCATCTTCAAAAATGCTCTACTAATCTCAGACAAAACGCTTTTATTTTCAGAGCTTGTACCCTATACAATAAGAATTTTAATTATATTGACATATTTTCGTGTAGTTTAGGAACATTTAAAAAAGATACCTTAGCTATTATTAAATAATAATTAATAACATACTGCAAGTTATCATGTTGTTGATATGAACCCTGTCCAGTTACAAGTGACTCATTTTATAAACATCTGTTCAGTTTAGTTGTAGGTATATACATATATTGGTGATTATTGGTGTTGTGTGAATATAAAATTGTTATATTATAATTAACTTGTGTTCTTATATCCGATGTTATGTTTACTTTATTTAGTATTTTGTATTTTCTGTAAATATTTTTTGCCCACGGGTACTGGACCCTTAGTTTGTTATTATAATTATTTTTTTAAGTGAAAACCTATCATTAGATATTATTTGTATTTTTTATAAGTTAATTATTTAAAGATGTAAAAAATCTGTTGGTTTTCCTAAATAAACAAAACAAAATGTCAACGAGCATCTGACGGCTGCAACCCGTGCACTTTTCAAGAAAGTACGAGATTTAAGCAAATAAAAAAACTTCAAATTCAGGTGGATTAAATATGGTAAAATATTCATACGCAAAAATGAAACTAGTCCAATTATTCAAGTGACACTTGAATCTGACTTAATTAAGGTTTTTTGCTGATCATTCTCTCAGTTTTAGCACCGTCTTGTATGGTTTCTACATACTTACAACTTATTTTTCATATTTACTATGTCTTTTCTTCTAATTTAAAATTTCAACCAATGCAATCCTTTCACTTTTTGTACATTGTCTCAACAAATAACTCTTCTAACACTACCAACGTAAATCAATATTATCTTCTTTAAAGTTTTCTTGCTTTACTACAACACAATTTACTTCAATATACCTACAACTTTAAAAGTTTTATATTTTATATATTTTACCAAAATGAACTAAAATGTTGAATGTTTATTACCAAAATGTAACCGGACTGCGATCAAAAACAGATAGTTTCCATTTTAATGTCACCAATAGCAACTATGATATTATTATGATAACAGAAACTTGGCTTGTCGACAGCATTGCCAGTGAAGAGCTATTTTATTTATTTATTTATTTATTTATCAAAAGAAAGTACATATTACATATTGGATGCTTTGCCTGTCCAACTAGGAAAGTTTCCCGTTCTAGGACAGACAAATTGACATGTTTAGTTCATATTATTACTGAAATGTACATAATTACATAACAAAAACCAAAAAAAAGTTTCATTTTTCTCTGAAACTAAGTTGTGTAATAAAGAAAATGTATATAATAAATATAAGTACACATACATTGTTTTGTGAGAAGTAGAAAAAATTAATCTGGTAGCATATGTAGCATAGCAAAAACAACCGTAACCTACCGTCATTGATTACACAGATAGTGAATACGCTCCACATTAAAACTTCCAAAACATTAGAAAATTGCAAGTAAACACAACATAAAGTGTCGAAGTAGTTAAATCACTTCATCTTCGAAATATTCAATCAGTTAGATTTTTAAATTATCGTGTGTGCTGTGCAGTGCTGTGTTTTAAAAACATTAAAATAACAATTTTCAACTGGTAAACATACCAAACGCGCAGGCGCATTATCAGTCCGTCATTACTATCGCCATTGGTCGAAAGTGTCGTCACTTTTGAATAGTGCTAAACAGTTTGCGGGAAACAGGCGTTTGTGTATAAACTAATTACGAATAAAGTTAACATATTTTTAACTCTTTTTAAATAAATTTTAATATGGATTTAAACGAGAACTCTCTTAACTATATGACCAAGGCCAAGGATCTACTCTGTTCGCTGATAAAAATTATTAATGACCCCGGCAACAAATTTACGAAGGAGCAAATGGGTAAAATTACCCCGATAACAACGGATCTGTTAGGAACCACAGGATTGATGGCTGTTCGTATGGGAATGTTGGAAGGAGAATTGTCAACATTAAAAAGTGTAACGGATACTCAGTCTATTGTTACTAACCCGACAAATACTTCATCTTCAATAAATGATTTGCTCGCAGAGGCCGAGGAAAGAAAAACCCGGTCAAAGAACATTATTTTATTTAATGTTCCCGAAAGTATTTCAGAATCAACAACAACAATTATTAAAATGGACAGCGATAAAGTAGTTTCAGCGATTAGTGATATAAATAATGATTTAATACCGAGTGTGGTTAAGTCGTACAGACTTGGTGTAAAAAAGTCCAACAAAATTAGACCGATTAAGGTCGAATTCAATGACTCTGTCTCGGCTCGCGAGGTTTTGACCAGGAACGCAAAACTGAAAAACGGTATAAAGGCCAGTAACGACCAAACACCATTGCAGAGGACTCAACTTCTAGATTTACGCCAACAACTCGAGACGAGGAAGAACAACGGTGAAACCAATATAACTATCAAATATGTGAACTCTGTACCTAAAATTATTGAATGTGCGCCAAAAAACTGAAACAACAAAAAATAAAATGCTACTACCAAAATGTGAGAGGGATCCGCACTAAACTTCCCATGTTGCTGACTTCGGCGGCAACTATCAGCAGTGATATCTTCATTTTAACCGAAACATGGCTCGACTCAGGAATCAATTCTGCCGAATTAGGCTTCCCTAATTTCAACATCTACCGTATGGATAGGAATTCTAAAACAAGTGCCAAAACGAGAGGAGGTGGTGTAGCCATTGCTATCTCAAAAAATCTCAGTTCTTCAAAAATATCCACAAAAAACACATCCATCGAGCAACTATTTGTCAATGTGTACACTTCTAGAGGTAAAATAATAGTGGGATGTGCATACTTACCTCCGAATTCTGATGTCCAAAGCTACAGCAATCACTGCGACGAGGTTGAATCAATTTGTGCTAAATATCCTAATACTAAACTACTTCTAGTTGGTGATTACAATCTGCCACATTATGATTGGTGTAATATGAATTCTGTCAATTCTTGTTCTAATGTTAATATTCGTGTTATTAGAGATATGGCACTGTTCTTAGGTCTAACACAGTGTAATAATGTTCATAATATAGGAGGTCGTACGTTGGATTTGGCACTGTCAAATGTGTCTGACATCTGTGTTGTGAGAAGTACCGAAATTCTATTACCTGTCGATGTTTACCATCCACCACTAGAAATATGCATGTCTAATCTTAAACCAATTCCTATCGTAAAAAAGGTAGTAGAAACTCGAAATTTCAAAAAAGCTGACTATGTTAAAATTTCAAATTTCCTTAAACAGACTGACTGGTCATTCTTTGATAGCGACGATGATATTAATGTACACCTTAAAAAATTTTACTTCATCGTTAATTCTGCAATTGAACAATTTGTTCCTTTAACGACTTACAGAGAAACTCTATACCCAAAATGGTTCTCAAAAGACCTGATAGACTTAATTTACCTTAAAAAATTATCTCATAAGAGATTCAAACAAAGTCGCCTGGCCATCGATTATACTGCGTTTCAAAAATTGAGGGCAGAGTGCAATAAGCTCTCCGCAAAATGTTACAAAAATTACATTAGTGATGTCGAAGGCTCTATCATGGACGACTCAAATTTCTTTTGGAAATATGTTAAATCCCAAAAAGAAAATGGTACTTACATACCTAGTAGTGTGTCATTCGATTCTAAATTATCCCAAAATCTTCAGGAAACTGTTAATCTTTTTGCTGATTTTTTTAGCGGCGTTTACATTAATGCAAGTGAAGACAGCAATATTTCGTGCTTTGATTTGGTTGAAACTCTTGATATATCTGTCTGTAATGTAACCATAGACGATATTATATCTAAGCTGAAGAGTCTTGATTCCCGAAAATCCGCAGGACCTGATAATGTTCCGCCCAGGTTTTTAGTAAATTGTATGCATACATTGTCATATCCTATTCATAAGTTATTTACAAAGTCACTCTCATCAGGTGTATTCCCGGACCTTTGGAAGTTTAGTCTTTTAACGCCCATTTTCAAAAAAGGTAATAAGAGCGAAGTAACAAATTATAGGCCAATATGTATAATGTCTACTTTACCCAAACTTTTTGAAAGCCTAGTACTAGATAAGTTGATATCCCGAATCAATCGAACCATCTCTCCCCTTCAACATGGATTCATTAAAGGTAGATCTACTCTTACCAATTTGATATTGTACACGAATGATATTGTTAATGCCCTTAATGCATCACATCAAACTGATTCCATATATACTGACTTCAGTAAGGCATTTGATAAAGTAAACCACAAAATATTATTACGTAAACTAAAATTGTTGGGAATAAGAGGGAGTATGTTGGAATGGTTTAAGAGTTATCTATTAGGAAGGTACTTAGCAGTCAAGATAGATTCGTTTACTTCTTATACATTTGCTGCCTCGAGCGGAGTACCACAGGGATCTCACTTGGGCCCAATATTATTTTGTTTGTTTATCAATGATATTGTTAATATTTTTACTAATGTTAAAGTCCTGTTATTTGCCGACGATCTGAAGATATACAGAATAATCAAAGACGATGACGATCGCGCAATTTTGCAGTTGAACCTTAATAAACTATGTGCGTGGTGTTCTGTCAATGATTTGCAACTAAATTTAGGTAAATGCCAGATTATCAGTTTTTACAAAGGCAAAAATCCACTTAATTTTTCCTACTTTATGAATGGTGCTAATCTTCTTCGTGTATCACAGATTCGTGATCTTGGTGTTATATTCCACGAGAGTCTACAGTTTAACGAACACATCGATGAAATAACAAGCGATGCGATGAGAATACTAGGTTTTATTTTGAGAATGGGAGCAAATTTTAAAAGTATGTCAACATTAAAACATCTGTATTGCTCGTTAGTACGAAGCAAATTAGAATACAATTCCACCGTATGGTCACCGTACTACAAGGTCCATTCTCAATCATTAGAAAAGGTACAAAATAAATTCCTTCGGTACATTAATTTTAAAATGAAAATTCCAATCGAATTTATAAATTACAATAACTTGCTTGCTGAAACTAAACTTCTTAAATTATCTGATAGAAGAGTGTTAATTGATTTGCTATTTTTATTCAAAATTATTAAATCTTTAATTGACAGCCCTAATTTGTTGGAACTTATTTGCATTAATGTTCCTGCTAGGCAAACTCACAGTAAAGATACTTTTAAATTTAACAAGAACCTCAACACTAATTATTCTATTTTTTCACCAATTCCTAGAATTCACAACCTTGCGAATAAATACTGTGAACTTATAGATATATTTGGTTTTGACAATTTTGTGAGCTTTAAAAGGCAACTTATTTCGATTCTATCGGCTAATAATTAACTTTTATAGCTTTAATAATTTTATTACATCTTCTCCCATTCGAAACCTTTCAAGTAAATTATATCCATATTTGTTTGTTTTTTATTTGCTCTACTATACACTTATAATTGTATGCATATACCTACTAACTACTTTTTATACATAACACTATGTTCCATCTCAGATCTTATTATTTCTTATTCATGTCGATATTGCTAAATTCTATTAGTTTTTGCTTTTTACAGGTGCAACTCTTATTTTGTTATTTTTTTTTTTTTTTAAATCTCTGTTATAATGTTCTTTACCTCACGAGTAAGTTACACTCTAATTTATATTGGTTTATCGATTTGTTAAACACACAATTAATACTGGGTTTAAACACACCCACTTACTTACTTTTTATGTTGAACTTTCTTTTACTTACTATTTCATGCTTGGGTATATTTTATATTGAATCCATCTTATTAGTGTTTTGCTAATTTGCACAAAATTTTATTATATGTGTTGCTTTCTTACAATTAACTCCATTTATCTTCTTATGTTCAATTATTGTAATCAATGTAAATGTATATTTTCATGTAAAAGCCCATTAGGGCGTAAATAAAATAATAAATAAATAAATAAATAAATAAATATATTATAATCGGATTTACCGAATTAACCTGGTAACATAAAATATTAAAATTTACAGAGTATGAGGTAAGCGTTGTAACTAGAATGTGTAATAAATTATTTCACTGAATTAAAACATGAATTCAGAACAAATTATATTATACGGCAATAAGAATATATACCGCGCTTATTTCTTGAACTACTGCTAAAATGTAAAAACAATAACTATATATATAGATAGAAATATAAACTATGAAGCATAAACTATGAATATAAATACATAGTACCTGATTTAGTGCTACTTTGGTGAAATTGGTGCATTACTTCGTACGCCATATTGTGTTATGTATTTATTATAAATCATTACCGTAGTAGGTACCAAGTTTCACACAGAGTTAGTGTGCGACGTATAAATGTGATACGCTTTACAGTAGTGATGTACCTAATGAGCAGACAGGCTTGACAACCTACTATTTGACAACCGTTACCTGGTATTTAGGCGTGACCGTAATGAACAAAAACGGGGAGGAGGTGTAATGATTGCGTTGAAGAAGCACCTCATAGCTCATGAACGTAAGGATTTTAACACGAATGCTGAGGACATCTGGGTGACTGTTACGATTAATAATTTCATAAAAATTCATTTATGCTGTGTTTACATACCTCCAGGAGTCAATCACTCACAAAATATAAATGAATTAATGGATAAATTATGTGAACTTCGAGGACTACATCACGATGATCATTTTGTCATATAGTGTGATTTCAATTTACCTCAAATTAACTGGTCTTTAAGTAATGGTAATAGTATGCAAATTACGAATGGCTCTAAATCTGAAATTATTTCCAAACTATCTGACACCCTTTCATTTACTGATCTATCACAGTACTGCACCTTTCCAAATAATAATCATACATACCTAGACCTTGTTTTTAGCTCGATCCCTGTAAATGTATCAAATACTGACCAGTATCTTATCCCTGAATGTAAACATCATGACGGCCGGCATAGTCCAGTGGTAACGCATTGGACTGCCATTCCAAAGGTCGCGGGTTCGAACCCGGCGTGCGCAAATAAATTTTATTTGATTAATTTGTGTTATTTCACAATTAATTAATTAAAAATAATATATAGTGTATTTGCGGCACGTTCCAGAGTGGAAGATACTACCAGTATCGCCCTGGTGTAAGACCACCATTCAGAATTGAAACGTTGCTCCAAATGGCTTTAGCCGTGTTTAGTGACTAGATCTGAATAGCCAGGTACTTCCCCACCTTCTTCTTTCCCTTCCCCACTTACCTTCAGCCTCACAACATCCCCCAATTGGGGATGCCATAGTCTCACTGGCTCCAGACGGGAGCAGTTGGGACTCTTGTGAGGTATTCACTGTAAAAAAAAAAATCATAAAAACATTCTTGTTGACATTAACATATCTCTGGAAACTCCTATGGTGGACAACAAACGAACAATCAATCTTTTTAGGAAAGCTAACTATGAAAAAATAAATAACGTCCTTAGTAGTATTGATTGGGATGCAGAATTTTTAAACATATCAACCAATACTGCTATTGACCGCTTTTATGCAATTTTATATGAAATCATTCGATTAAACGTCCCGTCAAAGGAAGTTCATATTAATAATTCTTATCCCTATTGGTTTAGTCCAGCCCTAATAAAACTGACTAAGGAAAAATATAAAGTGTTTAAAATGTGGAAAAGGTGGTCCAATCCTTTAGACTACCATGAATTCTGTATCCTTCGATCAAGGCAAAAAAAATTGTCTAGAGAATGTCTTAAACAATTTATAACAAACGCTGAACTTAATATATCTCGTGACCCTAAAAACTTTTGGTCTTATGTTAAGGGAAAAAGAAATAATTCTGGTTTGCTTCATGTTATGAAACTGGGCGAAGTGACTGCTGAAAATTCTTTCGCAATATGTAACCTGTTCTCACAGCATTTCGTTTCCACCTTTAATTAGAACACTATTTCCGATGTACACTCTACCAACTCATCATTTTGACAATCAAGTTAATATCTCCTCGGTATCAGTTTCAAAACAAAAAATAGAAAAAATAGTCGATACTATTTCTAGCTCACTGGGTGCGGGTAGTGATAAAATTCCGGCTTTCTTTATCAAAATGTGTAGCAAGGTAATCTCGAAGCCCCTATTATTGTTCTTTCAATCCTCATTGAAAGAAGGTATCTTTCCTGATCGTTGGAAGAGTGCTCTCATCACACCTGTTTTTAAGTCTGGGGCTAAAAATGATGTCCTGAACTATCGACCAATATCTAAATTACCAATCTTTAGTAAAATTTTTGAAAAAATTGTTCATGAACAACTATATAACTGCATCCAGTCTGTAATACTCGTGAACCAACATGGCTTTATGAAAAAACGATCGGTTGTACCTAATCTTGCCATTTTCATTGAAAATATTACTAAATCTAATAAAATATTACTTGTCTTTACAAATTCTTCTAGTGTTAATGTGTATGCCTCTGATGAAATGATTCTTCCATTCGATAAATACCACCCCCCTCTAATAATCAATTACCTCAATACTTATGTTAAGGTAATTAACCCCACGATTTTCAAGCGTAATTTTGAAAAAGCAGATTACCCAAAGATTATAGAATTTTTATCTACTTATAATTGGGCTTATGATCTCACTTGTAAAAGCTCAAGTTTAAATGAGGCCTTAGAATACTTTTACACTGTAATTTATCAAGCAATCGATAGATTTGTACCCCTACAAAAATATTCACTTCTAAATTCCCTAAATGGTTCGATTCTGAACTAATTAATCTAAAGTACGATAAAAAAATTGCCCACAAACGTTATAAAATAAATAGAACGCTAGATAATTATATCGCATTCTCCATTCTGCGTAAAGATTGTACTAGGAAATCGAAAGTATGTTTCAAGAAATACACAAACAATGTTGAAAATTCTATTTTAACAAATATTAATAAATTTTGGAATTACGCTAACTCCTTTCGGAAAAATAACTCTAACTTTCCCGGTACAATGTTTTACGGGAAAAAAGTGGGTCATGACAAAAACGATATTGTAAATTTATTTGCAGATTTCTTCAAGAGTGTATATGTTGAAGACAATGACAACATATCAACATCTGATAAACCCCAATTTACCGAAAGCTCACTCAACTTGCATAACATCCATGTGGTAGTAAATGATGTTGTGACTTTTATCAAACAGCTGGATACCAGGTCAAATTCAGGGCCAGATATGATTCCCTCAATATTACTTAAAAACTGTATTCATGTTCTACCTCTTCCTATTACTATAATTTTCAATTTATCCTTATCTACAGGTTGTTTTCCTGAAATTTGGAAAAGTAGCTTTATAACACATATTTTTAAAAAAGGAGATAAATGTCAAATTGAAAATTATAGACCCATATGTATTATGTCTTCACTACCTAAACTTTTAGAAAAGATTATATTAAGTAAAATCATGCATCAAATTAAACCAATTATATCAACATTTCAACATGGTTTTATGCCAGACAGATCTACGTCATCTAACTTATTGCTTGTCCAAAGATCTTCAAGTTGATACCATTTATACTGACTTTAGCAAAGCCTTTGATACTGTTTCTCATCGCATTTTAATGGAAAAATTAGAACACTTGGGAATAAGAGGCAACTTTCTCGAATGGCTTAGAAGTTACTTATCATACAGAAAATTATCTGTAAAAATTACCTCCACAACTTCTTACTCTTTTTTTGCCTTAAGTGGGGTCCCCCAAGGTTCCCACCTAGGACCAATTCTTTTCCTACTATTTATTAATGACATTTCACTAATTTTCGATAATATTCACTTTCTTCTATTCGCCGATGATCTAAAGATGTTTAAATCGATCGGTAATTCTTTTGATTGTTTAACTCTACAAATGAACTTAAATAAACTTTATGAATGGTGCATCGTAAACAAATTACATCTTAATATCAACAAATGCCAAACGATCAGTTTCCATAGATCTAAAACCCCTTTATTATTCGACTACTCAATTAACAATGCCAATCTAAAAAGAGTTTTTGAATTCAATGACCTTGGAGTTATCTTTGACTCCAAATTACGCTTCTTGAATCACATTAATAGCATTAACAGTAAGGGATTACAAATGCTTGGATTTATTCTCAGAATCGCTAAAGACTTTAATAACATAAAAAAACTATAAAATTACTTTACACGTCTCTGGTTAGAAGTCAGGTTGAATACAATGCAACCATTTGGTGTCCTCATTTCAACTCTCATTGTTTACAAATTGAAAAAATTCAAAATAAATATTAACGTTTTATTAATTTAAAAATTGGTATTCCTATTATTGAAATCAATTATGTCAATTTACGTAGTAAACTTAACTTATCGAAATTATCTGAAAAGCGAAAAACATTTGATCTCCTTTTATTATATAAAATTGTTCATTCAAGGTTATACTGCCCTGACACTATAAACTTGCTATCTTTACATATACCTCCAAAATATACTAGACGGAATATTTTATTCTACAACAATAACTTCGCTACGAATTCTGTGTTAGAAAGAATACAAAGGTTGGGCAATGAACTTAGTGATGTCGCTGATATATTTAATTTAAACTTCAAAACATTTAAGGCCAAATTAGTCCACCACTTTTTAAATGTAAAAAATGTATGAAAAATCATTATATTTTTACTGTTTGTAATGTTTTATAGTTTGTTTTATACTGTTTTTAAAAATGAAATTTGTAATTTTCATGTACTTAAAAGCCCAAAAGGGCGTCAATAAATAAATAAATAAATCAATGGATGATCAAATCCAAGTTGACGTAATCTATACAGACTTCTCAAAAGCGTTTGATAAAATTGACCACAGTCTTCTTTTGTCCAAATTACTAGCTTTGGGAATTCATGGGGATTTATATAGATAGTTAGTCTCCTATCTTAATGGGCGCACTCAGGGAGTAACAATAAATGGCTTCATCTCTGAGATTGTAAATATACCTTCAGGTGTGCCTCAAGGATCTCACCTGGGACCGTTACTGTTTACAATTTTCATCAACGACATTATAAAATGCTTTAATTATGCAAATGTTCTACTTTTCGCTGATGATATGAAAATATTCCTGCCTATTAATTCTATAATTGGCTGCTTTAAACTACAAGAAGATCTGTATAGGCTTAATGATTATTGTATCCGCAATCGTCTCAACATGAACACTTCTAAATGTTATGTAATTACCTTCACTAGAAATAAAATTAAGTTTGACCATAATTATCATATAGCTGGCCAACTACTCAAAAAAGTAACACAAATTCGTGATCTAGGTGTTATACTTGACAGTAAACTTAGATTTGAGGCTCATATTGAAATGATTGTTAAGAAAGCCCTTAGAATGCTAGGATTCTTATTCCGTATTGGAAAAGAATTTAATAATATCATAACACTTGAAATATTGTATTTTTATTATGTTCGCAGTCATCTTGAATTCGCTTCTCCCATATGGAATCCTCAATATAATATTTACATAAATCGCATTGAAGCAATCCAAAGAAAATTTGTCCATCATTTAAATTTCAAATTAAATTTAAACCTTGACGTAAACAGCTCGATGGACCTTTATGGACTTCAGCCATTAAAAACTAGAAGAGACTCCGCAGATATAATATATCTCCATAAAATTATCAATGGCTTTATTGATTGTTCTCCCCTTCTGTCTGAAATTAATTTTAGAGTCCCAAGCGTTAGAAGTAGAGAAAAATCACTTTTTCATCTCCATAAATGTTCTACTAATATCAGACAAAATGCGTTTATATTCAGAGCCTGTAGTATATTCAATAAGAATTTTAATGATATGTACATATTCTCAAGTAATTTAGGAACCTTTAAAAGATATGTAATCCCTAACATTAAATAAATTTAAATATTCTACTGGAAGTTATCATCTTATTGCTTTGAATCCTTTCCAGTTACTTACCTTCCAATTTATACTCATGTGTTCAATTAAGTTGTAGGTAAACATTTATTATATTGTTATTATTGCTATTGTGTAGTGCTTTTATTGATTGCTGCTGTGTTGAAATTTTACAATACATTATGTTTTGAATTTTAGCTGGTTATTAGTATATCAGTTAACTTTAATTTTTAATTTATTTGTGTTCCTAGATTTGTTATTATTTTTTATTTATTATTTACAATTTTGTATTTTTTGTAAATTTCTCAGGCCACGGGTACAGAACCCTTATTTTTTTGTTTTAATATTCTTTATTATTATTATAATTTTAAGTGAAAATCTGTTATTGGATTTTATCTTTATTATTTAGTTTATTCTTATATATGTAAATAATCTGTTGATTTTACCAAATAAATAAAAAAAAAAAAAAAAAAAAAAAAAATAACAGGATTGGAATGATAGTGAAAGAAAAACTTTAGCCTTTAACGCATGGAGAGTTTATGTTAAGGCGAAGCTTAATGCTAAATCGCCATTTTGATTAATCTTTGTAACGAATTGGTGTACATTATGAATACCAAAAAAATGCTTTAAATAAATTAAAGGTTTTCCAAAATAAATAAAAACTAGTTTTATGCTTGAAACCGAACGTCTCTAGACTCCGTTTGTCAAGCGATTTTAATGCCTATTACCTACTATATAAGGTATACCAATAATATATACATTTTTGGCTTGTAGCTTCCTATTAAAACCTTGTGGTATGAACATTAGTTTATTATTAAAAAAATAATTGTTATTCCTTCTCCATATTCTTATGCATGTTTGGGGGCGGTGCCTGGAACGTCACGGTGAGACCCAAACGGTCGCACTAGACATATCCAAGGCCTTTGACCGGGTCTGGCACCGAGGACTTGTCAACAAATTGCCTTCTTACGGACTTCCCGCATCCCTGTGTACGTGGATTGCTGACTTTTTTTTAGGGATAGGTCGATTCAGGCGATTGCTGACGGTTTCACCTCTTCCTTACACTCCATAAATACTGGCGTCCCACAGGGATCGGTTCTGTCTCCGGCTTTGTTTTTGTTGCACATCAATGACCTTTTGACATGTGCACCAATTCATTGTTACGCGGATGACAGTACAGTTGTTCATGATAGCTTTTTGTTTGACAAGCCCCCAAAGGACACACAAACCCCAACGGCTCGGAGGGCTTTGAAGCAGAGAATGGACGGTTATCTCGAGAGTATTTCCTCCTGGGGTAAAAAAAATCTCGTCGAATTTAATGTTTCAAAGACCCAATCCTGTCTGATTACGTCTAAAAGGGATCCAAATGACAATCTAGTCTCCTTCAACGGAAGCAATCTTCCAAACAGGCCTTCCATTGATATGCTTGGTGTAACTATAACTGACCAGCTCAGGTACGGGGGCTCCATTGAAGCCAGAGTAAAGTTGGCCTCTCAGAAGCTGGGCTTACTGTACAGGGCCCGCAGATACTTTAATAGTACACAACTGCTGACCCTGTACAAATTGCAAGTGCGCCCTACTATCGAATTTGGTAGCCATGGTCCGGAGCCCCTAAATACCTGAAAAAAACCCTTGACTCTGTGCAAAAACGGGCGGTCCGTTTGATAGATTCCCCAATCTTAACAAGCGGACTGCAATCTTTAGAGCACAGGCGTCAGGTAGGTATGCTGTCCTTGTTCTATCGGTATTACAATGGAAGATGCTCTGAGGAACTAGCGTCATTGATCCCTTCGGCACCGGTGCATAGTTGGGATACACGCCAAACGCGCGCCCAACATTTGTACACGGTTGACATTTGTCACATGAGAACGGGTCGCTTCTACGATTCGTTCTTAAGTTCAACAGCTCGGCTGTGGAACGAACTGCCGGCCTCTGTGTTTCCTCCCTCCTACAACATGGGACTCGTCAAGACCCATGTTCACTCCTTCCTCTCCACAAAAATACCCAAATCCACACAGCATCCCCAAAGATGAAATAGGCCCTGAGGGAAATTATTTTCTTCAGGGCCTCCTGTGTGAAGTTAATATAAAAAAATATAAAATATATATATGTATATATATATGTTAGGCTGTTGCGTAGCATTAAAAATAGTTGCAGTTTGATTTTCAGCAGATATTACGCAAGATGTCGGCCGGTGATCGGACCAATCGGACCAGTCTCAATCCTAACAACCCAGTCCCTTAAATAAAGTTCACCAGGGTTGTTATTGGGTATTTGGCTATTCTTCTGATTCTTCTGTATGTCTCCCCACGTATCTGAGCTAGTTCCCACCAGGGCAGGACATTGGCAGTCTCTCCTCAGAATTGAAGTCTCTTCATACTCTTCACATTTCCTGCATCTATTGGTGTTTTCCACTCCCAATATCTGCATGTGTCTTAAAACACATCGTCCACATAACTCTTCCAATGATGTACATATTTTGATAATAAGGCGAAACCTTATATTCTAATTTATTTAAAAATACAGCTTCAACAGGAGGACTGGTACTAGCCCTCATAGCCAGATGCGTATAGCGTAATCTGTCAGCCCCACAATGTACAGTGCTTGAACATGTATCCACAGCTGTATAAACCAGCAGATTTTGATAAAAAAAAAAAAAAATTAGTCTTTTTAATAATTTAATTTTAATTTTCATATTCTTGTTTTCTTCCCCCGCCTTCTTCCAGCTCCGGATAACTGGAGTGCATTTAAACGTTAAACAAAGTTTACCTGATTTAAATACCTTATGTAAAAGCCCGGTTTGGCGTAAAACCAAATTAAATATTTATGATTTTTTCTTCTTTGCAGGACATCGGATATAACGAGGAACAATCTCTCAGTCCACCACAACCACAGATTGGTTTAAATCAAAATACAAACGGACTATTAGAAAACAAGACTTTGGACCAAAACTTATCTCTGGAAAAGAACGACGATGTTTTGACAACGATTGATGACAGTAAAATACGGGATATGGTGAGCATATTTTAAATTTTAAAATTAAATTTATTTTTATTATATTTTTTCAAAACATCAGTCACACACACATTTTGACATAGTTTACTTGGTTGCGTCAACCAGTGAAGTTTATATCACACAGTAAATTAATAAACAAACTTGAACAAATCGGTATTACGGGAAACGAACTTAAAAGCTTTAACAACTTTACTTTACTCTAAACTTTTTTAAAAGTTACCTAAATGAGCGCAAGCAACAAGTTAAAATAAATAACATACTTAGCAACACTTGTTCATCTAACTACGGTATACCACAAGGCAGCATATTAGGTCCGCCTTTGTTCCTGTTGTATGTTAACGACTTATGCAACATTAATATTCAGGGGAAAATCGTTAGTTTTGCCAATGACACCGTCTAACTGTTTGAAGCTGACACTTGGCTAGCTGTCTACAAAAAAGCTGAAACGGACATAAGCATGATAAAAAAGTGGTTGGATATAAACACGCTCACACTGAACACCGAGAAAACTAAATATGTCACATCAATCATTAATATTACTGGTCAACCTCCTGATGATGCCTCCATCAAAATCCACTCGTGTTTGAATTCCGATTAATGTTGTCAGTGCCCCTACATTGAGCGCTCTACTCAGATGAAGTACCTCGGCCTCACCATTGATCCATATCTCAAATGGAATCTTCATACTCAAATAATTGCAAACAAAATAAGAAAAACCATTCACTTTTTCAGAATCATACGAAACTTTCTTGGCTTTCAACACCTGAAAATGATTTATTTTGCTGTCTGCCAATCTATTATTGAGTATGGTATCATAGCACGGGGAGGCGGCCCTTCATCTACACTATACCCAATCATAAAGGCTCAGAATTTTTTTTTAAAAATAATTCTAAGGCTACCTATAATTACAGACTCGAATCTTATTTTTAATTTTATGAATGTGTTTGATGTTCGGCAGCTATATGCAAAAACTATCCTAACTCATCTATACTCAGATATACATAATTACTACGAAAAAAGTTCAAATACACGATGTACTCGAAGCAACAACAAAAACTTACTACAAATACCGATAGCAAATACTACGTTTGGTCAACGAAACTTTAAATACTTTGCGACAAGACTCTACAACATTCTTCCAGCCAGCATAAAACATTAAATATTATCTTAGCCAATAGTGTTGATATGACCAAATTGTATACTAAAAATTATATTGTTCACTGAACAATATTACATCTCACTTAAATTTGATGAAATTTTACGAAAAAAAAAAATTGCTGGGAAAGGAAAAATAAAAATGTTCATACGTAATGTTATTTAAAAAAATATTGCTTTTTATTGTTTTCGCTTAGACAAAATAAATCATTAATATGTTTTATTTGATTTCAATTAACTTATTGGATATTTTATAGATGTTACTGTGCTAAATTATTTTTTGTAGGAAACGCCAGAGAAATCTCTTTATGTGGTCGCTTTTGTAGAAGAAAAATACAACAACACAACCAAAATCGTCCCTATACAACTCGTGGTGGGGTATACGTAAGTCATTTCAACTATTAAGAAGTTATTGTATTTTTTAATCATTGAAGATAATATAAATCTAAAACAGAAAATGTAAAATCAAAATGTGAAATGAAAAAAAATTCTGTTGAATCTAGGAATTGAACCCAAGAACTTGACCTTGTCCGAGCCTGACCGGACCAAGGCTTAATAGGCATCGCCTTTGGGTTCCATCCAGGCGTCGTGCGTTCAATTCCTCGTCTGGCTAAGTCCTCCATCACAACACAAGCAACAGTTTCCCCTTAGTGTTGTGTTAGTAGGAGATTGAACTGATTTTATTTTGCTTTAATTTATTTAAACACACATAATTTCAGTAGGTAGGTTTGTAGACCATACTTGTAATCTCATGGAAAGTAAACCACAACACATAATATTTTCGTTATAACATTTTTTCATTGCAGAGAAGAAATAAAATTCAACAGGAGAGTTTTGTTTGAGGACGGAAGCGTGTGGTACGAAATCAGCCGGAAGATAATACCAAAATCTACAGAGTTACTAGACACCCCTATCATTGTGATTCCTAGCCTGGTAAGTTTTATAACATATTATTTTCATAGAGCTATTTACCTAAAGTAATCTTGACAGATTAAAATTACAGCACCCTTGAGGCGATCTTTCATAAATCATCCAAATAGTATTATTATTACATACATACTCGTATAATGCACACTCAAGAAGCTTGTTCGTTGCACCCATCGGATACGGTTACGTTTTATTATTATTCCCAAATTCTTATTCGTAATTTAGTTTTGCTTACAAATTGGTAGTTTAATAATTTATTATTATTTTATACGCCCATAGAGCTCTTACACTGGGTACATTTGGTTACAATATTTTACGCTAGGATTAGTTATAAATAATAAACCATGTTTTCATGAGGTTTGCAATTGGATAAATATAATATAACAATCTAACATTTTAGAAAAAGTATTTTGACCTGAAATATTTGTTCGGATATTTTTTAAAAGTCGAATTTTTTATGTTAAAAATGGAGATAATATTTGTGTATTTGTTTGCTAAACTACGTAGGCGAGGAATCGGCGAGTTTGCTAGATACTTTCTTTATGAACATTGACAATGATATGGGTTCTTATGCCCGGTGTGTCGGGTCGATACTCTTTTATTAACTTTTTTAACTTTTACTCCACGCTCCTACAAGATCGGACTTTTCAAGACCAATTTAGACTCCTTCCTCTCCTCAAAAAGACCCGCCACACATCATCCCCAAAGATGACTTAGACCCTCAGGCCTTTCTGCCCTTAAACAGTCCTTTACAGAACATCCCCAAAGATGACTTAGACCCTCAGGCCTTTCTGCCCTTAAACAGTCCTTTACAGAACATCCCCAAAGATGACTTAGACCTTCAGGCCTTTCTGCCCTTAAACAGTCCTTTACAGAACATCCCCAAAGATGACTTAGACCCTCAGGCCTTTCTGCCCTTAAACAGTCCTTTACAGAACATCCCCAAAGATAAATTAGACCCTCAGGCCTTTCTGCCCTTAAACAGTCCTTTACAGAACATCCCCAAAGTTGACTTAGACCCTCAGGCTTTTCTGCCCTTAAACAGTCCTTTACAGAACATCCCCAAAGATGACTTAGACCATCAGGCCTTTCTGCCCTTAAACAGTCCTTTACAGAACATCCCCAAAGATGACTTAGACCCTCAGGCCTTTCTGCCCTTAAACAGTCCTTTACAGAACATCCCCAAAGATGACTTAGACCCTCAGGCCTTTCTGCCCTTAAACAGTCATATACAGAACATCCCCAAAGATGACTTAGACCCTCAGGCCTTTCTGCCCTTAAACAGTCCTTTACAGAACATCCCCAAAGATGACTTAGACCCTCAGGCTTTTCTGCCCATAAACAGTCCTTTACAGAACATCCCCAAAGATGACTTAGACCCTCAGGCCTTTCTGCCCTTAAACAATCCTTTACAGAACATCCCCAAAGATGACTTAGACCTTCAGGCCTTTCTGCCCTTAAACAGTCCTTTACAGAACATCCCCAAAGATGACTTAGACCCTCAGGCCTTTCTGCCCTTTAACAGTCCTTTACAGAACATCCCCAAAGATGACTTAGACCCTCAGGCCTTTCTGCCCTTAAACAGTCCTTTACAGAACATCCCCAAAGTTGACTTAGACCCTCAGGCCTTTCTGCCTTTAAACAGTCCTTTACAAAACATCCCCAAAGATGACTTAGACTCTCAGGCTTTTCTGCCCTTAAACAGTCTTTTACAGAACATTCCCAAAGATGACTTAGACCCTCAGGCCTTTCTGCCCTTAAACAGTCCTTTACAGAACATCCCCAAAGATGACTTAGACCCTCAGGCCTTTCTGCCCTTAAACAGTCCTTTACAGAACATCCCCAAAGATGACTTAGACCCTCAGGCCTTTCTACCCTTAAACAGTCCTTTACAGAACATCCCCAAAGATGACTTAGACCCTCAGGCCTTTCTGCCCTTAAACAGTCCTATATAGAACATCCCCAAAGATGGCTTAGACCCTCAGGCCTTTCTACCCTTAAACAGTCCTTTACAGAACATCCCCAAAGATGACTTAGACTCTCAGGCCTTTCTGCCCTTAAACAGTCCTTTACAGAATATCCCCAAAGATGAATTAGACCCTCAGGCCTTTCTGCCCTTAAACAGTCCTTTACAGAACATCCCCAAAGATGACTTAGACCCTCAGGCCTTTCTGCCCTTAAACAGTCCTTTACAGAACATCCCCAAAGATGACTTAGACCCTCAGGCTTTTCTGCCCTTAAACAGTCCTTTACAGAACATCCCCAAAGATGACTTAGACCCTCAGGCCTTACTACCCTTAAACAGTCCTTTACAGAACATCCCCAAAGATGACTTAGACCCTCAGGCCTTTCTGCCTTTAAACAGTCCTTTACAGAACATCCCCAAAGATGACTTAGACCCTCAGGCCTTTCTGCCCTTAAACAGTCCTTTACAGAACATCCCCAAAGATGACTTAGACCCTCAGGCCTTTCTGCCCTTAAACAGTCCTTTACAGAACATCCCCAAAGATGACTTAGACCCTCAGGCCTTTCTGCCCATAAACAGTCCTTTACAGAACATCCCCAAAGATGACTTAGACCCTCAGGCCTTTCTGCCCTTAAACAGTCCTTTACAGAACATCCCCAAAGATGACTTAGACCCTCAGGCCTTTCTGCCCTTAAACAGTCCTTTACAAAACATCCCCAAAGTTGACTTAGACCCTCAGGCCTTTCTGCCTTTAAACAGTCCTTTACAGAACATCCCCAAAGATGGCTTAGACCCTCAGGCCTTTCTGCCCTTAAACAGTCCTTTACAGAACATCACACTTTATCCCCAAAGATGACATAGACCCTAAGAGAAATTATTTTCCCAGTATCTAGTAAATTATTATCATATGTTGGGTGCGCGTTGGCGTGTTTCCCGACTACGCACTTGTGTCGAATATATCAATTACGATAGTTTACTAAGAAATTACCTGACGCCTGTGCTCTAAGGATTGCCATCCGTTTGTTGAAAGAGGGAAATCTATCAAACGGATCGGGAAAGACTGGTTGAGGGAGATCTTTGCACTCTCCAGTGAGTCTCTCTAGACCCATCGCCTTGCACTGCACTGGGAGGGATGGATTCATTCGTCTGTCACTATTGATATCATCGACCCCAGATTCCTACCCACCCCTCTTTCATTTTTCATTCGCAGAACTTCCTCTCTCTCCACATAGCATCTGTATTTTTTCCAGTTTTTGGGTCATTATGCCGTTTGCGCTTCCAATTAATTTAGTTTCAACGTTTCAGAAAGCATTGCAGTGTTGTTTTCCATGTCAGATTTGGATTAGGTAAAGCACGACATAAAACCCTAAATTATTAACGATAGTACCGTGAATCATGGCCGTGAGAATCTATTACATAATATATGTTAAGTTCATAGAACTAAATGTACCTACCTGTATTTTGAAATTACTAAAAATTTCATTTGTATTTTTTCGTTCTACTTGATACGAAATACCGTATATTTTCTACATAAACCAGTAAAACTAAAATATTTCAAAATTTTTCCTTGTTTAATAATTAAATTTGTTTTATTCTTTAATCTTGGCGTTTTTTTTTTGCAGAACATCGGATATGTAAATAATCAGGACCTCAGCGCAAATACGCGGAAATCAATGCCTGGAATAATTGCAAATCATAAGACTTCGATAATGAAAATGACGATGAGGGCAAAGTTACAAATGGAAGGCGATATTACCGAATTGACCAATGAGACATTATACAATAATTACAAATTGGGGACTGAGACACTCAACGATAATCTATAATATTATTATGCGATCGTCTGGACGGTCTGGTCCCTGTGATTGGTCGAATTTAAATAATTTGTTTCGGGTAAATTCCGCTAACTTGAAAATTAAGACCCAATTTCATAATGAAATAGAATCACCAGATTTCTTCAAAAGCATCGTTTCTGCTCATATAATTTTTGGATAATATCGAAGAAAATATGTTTTAGAAAGTTCATAATCCATTGGATTAATTACATTACAATGAAAATTATCCACAGTTACGTGATTTTGTTTGACGTTTATAAAAAATCACGCGTTCCTTCAATATGGCCGATACGCACGGCGGCTATAGATGGCCGACAGAGCGCACCTCTGGCGGTATAAAAACGAACCAAATAACTGGCGCGAATATTTAAATATGCAGCTCACAATACTTGACTGCTTGACCATTTACAAGCGTTTATAAGAAGATTACTTCTGGAAGCTTATCAATTTGTAATGGCATTTTTCATTATTATTTATATTTTTTTTGCTTATTAATTATATCTGATTTTATATTGACATGTTTTCTAATTTCTAAAACTTAAAAATTATCTGTACCAATTTATTACCACCCCTTACTACTACCCGTTTTTTGAATGAGACAAAAAACCATATGGTACCCGTCCTAAGGACGGGTTGTTTCGGAGAATTTGAACAATTCATCAAATTTCAAAGTTCATTTTCAAGTTCTGTGAAATATTTTTTCAAGTTCTGTTTTAATTTCAGTTTTGTCAAGCAACTAGCCTATAATGATATAATAACAGAACTTGAATAGGACTTTCACAGTAACCGGAAATGAAGGTTGAAAATTGATGAATTGTTCAAATTCTCCGAAACAACCCGTCGTGTCTTAAAAATAAAATCAGTATTCGTTCTTAATGGGACTTTTAGAATAACCTAATAATAAAAGAATTTAGAATAATTAGAATTATTTTTTGAATCTTTGCTAATGGCTCCAGGCGAAAACCAAACTGGTTTGCTGATTATATTTTACTAGAGTCAAGGTAAGTAGTCAGTTGATCTCTTAGTAGTCCTTTAACAATTTGTGAGAGTGCATTTAGAACACAAATCGGTCTATAATTAGTAATTTCAGTTTTTTTCCACCTTTAAAAATTGGAGTGATAATACCTTGCTTTAATACATTAGGGAAACAACCTTGAGAGAAACTCTTATTGATTAGAAATTTAAAAGGAAAGGCTATATGAGATTCCACCGATTTTAATAGTTGGCTTGGAATTTTGTCATGTCCAGGTGGTGTCCTCTCTTTCAGTGAGTCTATTTCTTTGATTATATCCTCGATTAATATCTCTTTAAGAGAGAATTTTTGTAAAGTTTCTTTTGGGAGATCATCTGATGATGGCATTTTAAAGCTGCAGTTGATGTTTTATTTTATTTTACCGGCTAGCTTCAATCCAACGTTTGTAAAAAAGGTATTTGCATGATCGGCAATTGTCTTCGGGTCCGAGTCAAAAGTCACACTATGAGTATCAATTGTGAGTTCCTTAATTTGACCTTTAAATTGTTTTGCATAAGCTATCTCTTAAAGAATTCGCCAAATCTTTCTGGAGTCATTATTACATTCCATAATTTTTCTTGAGTAGTATTTATTCTTTGCATGTTTAATTAGCTTAGTACATATATTTCTATATTTCTTATAGAATGTAGTAAGTAAGTAATTATTTGGATCATTCCTAGTTTATTTGTGTATGTTGTCTCTTTTCCTAATACATTAGTCCAGGTGTAATCCATGGTTTTGTGATTGTATTTTTTTCTTCGGTAGCTCTATAAAATTGGCGTGTAGATTTATTTGGTTTTGAATAAAATTGGTGAAATAATTCCATTCCGTATCACTATCGGTAATTGAGTACAGATGTTCCCATTGTTCGTTTTTTATGTTGAGTACAATTGTATTCCAGTCGATTCTATTTTTCATGATAGGTACATTAACGGTTTTACCTTTTGTTTTATTTTCATTTCCAACTTTCAATATTGTAGAGTAGTGGTCTGTGGATTCATATAATATATGTAGTATTTATGGGTAGCTTCGTTCTACCTATTATATGGTAGATGCAAGAAAGAGTTTCTTCAGTGACTCCAGTAGGTTTGTTGATGTAACTAACTGTAAAGACCGTAGTAGCTTATTGTATTGAGGTAATCATCTCTTTGGGGATGACCATTTTCTAGAATATTTATGTTTGTGTCTCTAATTATAAACAGCGTACTACAGTGTTAAAGTTTTAATAACAAAGTTTCAAGTGCAGTAAGGAAGTTTGTAATATTGGGTGCGAATGGGGATCTATAAATAGATAGTATATTAATCCCTGAAGTAGTTTGTAAGTGTAGACAGTTGGATTCATTGATTTTAATTTCTTTGGTAGTAGTCTTCAGATTGTTTTTAGCGTAAACTACAATTCCATCATTTTGTTTAATATTTAATAGTATTGATGCAGTAGTAGCCTTCTATATTTTTTGGCGTGTAAGAGTTTTTAATCCAAAATTCTGTTAGGATCATAATATCAAATTCAAGGTTTAATTGTTTTATGTTTATAAGAAATCCTTCTAAGTTTTTATTGATGCTTCTTATATTTTGGTTTATTATTTTCAAATTATTTTTTAGACATAGTTTTATGTGTCTTGTGTTTGTAGTAACAGTTTCATTTTCAAGTAAATGGTTTGTGAATTCATCCAGATCGGTATCCATCTGGAGTAAATTTTGTATGTCAACGATAAAGTTGGGTTTTAAATTGTTAGTAAATCTCTTTCGTGTTTTATGTTTATTATTTTAGATTCGGTTGTCTTCCTTGTGAAAACTTTCCCATTTTTGAACCTGGTATATTGGTGGTTTAATTCCTGGGCTCGCTTTTTGATCTTCCATAGCAAGTCCTTGTTGTATGCAGACAACACTTCACCGATGTATAAGGCTGAGCTTAGTTTCTAGTTTTGTTCTTTGCTGCAATGAAGTTAAGTCGAGTTCATTGATTAATTAATTACTTAAAATTACCATCGCTTCGCCTTCATCTTCTACATTTATTCTGGAATTGTATAATTTAAAAATAAACCTTTAGATGTAAGATTACAAAAAATTACGATAAATTCAAAAACATAATAAAAAATAATTCAGTAGAATTTCTTTATTTATTACACTTTTAAAATAATATCATAATTCTCTTAAATAATATAAGATATACTTTTTTTCTTTTTTTCTCTCCTCCTTTTTTCTATTAATTTTTCAAAACTATTTTTTGTAAATTTTATATTATTTTTCTTTGCTTAAAATAATAATTTGTTAAAATAGTAATCACGTTTCTCCATTTTTTTAATACTCAGGAAAAAGAGTTTTACGATACTGTTTCAGATATTTAAAAAAAAATGTAATATGTATAAATTGTTATTGTACATCTTTAAACCAATAAAGAAATAAAAAAAAAATAAAAATAAATGTTTTCAAGTTCCAGTTGAAAATATGAACATCCCTAGAGGCATTGTGAGTCCTATTCAAGAGTTTTGCGCATATTTGGATTAACAGTCTGGTGTTCTAAATAAGTCGTTTTGTCTTTTGTTGTGTTCAGGGCAACAAAATGCAATCTTCTCTAAAAGATATGATGTATCAACAAGATTTTTCATGATTTGGTCCAATCACCGGCCGAAATCTTGCGTAATTGTTGCTGAAAAACTACCTGCAATTATTTTTAATGCTCCACAACAGCCCAATAACACAATATGGAGAAGGAATAACAATAAGAAAATCAGTGAATGTACGTCTGTGGCAGAAGCATTACTTAGGACGGGTTGTTTCGGAGAATTTGAACAATTCATCAAATTTCAACGTTCATTTTCCAGTTCTGTGAAAGATTTTTTCAAGTTCTGTTTTAATTTCAGTTTTGTCAAGCAACTAGCCTATAATGATATAATAACAGAACTTGAATAGGACTTTCACAGAACCCGGAAATGAACGTTGAAATTTGATGAATTGTTCAAATTCTCCGAAACAACCCGTCCTTAGTGTAATCTATCAAAGACACTCTGAATCCATTTGTAATTCGGACTCTATACGTGACGAATGAGACCATATACAAAACGGTTCCATGCTAACTCAACACAGTGACTATTCAACACACCTTTAAAAAGTGATATAAAGTCATTAAAAACGATGATTTTTTTATTATTTTGATGATTTATACGGTCACCATACAAAACATGGACAATTTATACACAGACATTGTTGAAGTCCTAATTAAGGCTGCCAATTCTGTATTTTATCGGGAGAACACAAACACAAACTTCACCCCAATGAGGCCTGGCCCCGTGCTAAGTCACCAAACGTAACAAACCGCTTGGGATGACCTATGGCAGAGGTGTTTGTTACCCAATAAATGGTTTCCGGGGCGGCGGTACCCGTACCCGTCTTCCAAATGAATAACACAAGAACGTGCAGTGAAATTAGGCTAATAAAACAGTATGTTATACGAAGGAATGTTTGGGGATTTGGTAGTGAGAAAAATGAAAGGTAGTGATTGTAGTGTCACAGCGTTTATTTGGGTGAGTCAGTAGCGCAGATGTGAGATGACTCCGAACCGATAAAGATGATAGCAGTTGTAAGCGGCGATGACAGCGGTGAGTAGTCGAGACGGTAGTCAGGGGGTCGACACCGCGTTGGTGAAGACCGGACTCGTGGATGTGTTCAGCACTGGAGATGACGTGGCGTCTTCCAGATACTCCAGTGTGAAACAAGATAGCCCTTCGTAGGGTTGACCTGGTCGACAGATGTGTGAGAAGTCGCCCGCTGGAAAAAAAGTTATGAATAAACGTTTTTGATTGAGGTACGAGTACATACGATATTCACACTTTTTAAACCTAACTGCGACGTAAATAAGTAGTTTGGGGTATTTTTATTAAAAGTTGTAGTTGACTTAGGATTGAATCTTCCACCGCATGGACTGCTGTGAACTTTTAAAATGTCTTCCGAATGTTCATCATGAATCACAACGGTTTCTCAGAATCTGCCAACCATTAATAATAACTCACAGAGTCAGACTACACATTTAATAAAAACGGATGAAATTAAATGAGTCTAACAAAGGCAACAGGGTCATTGAAAGTAAAAACATATCCTCTAAATATTTACAAAACTAGACTTATACCCGGCGTCGCTCGGGGACTTTTTGGGGACAAGTGGTTTGGGTTAAAGTTCTGTTGGTGTTCAAACCGGTGAACAAATATATTTTTTCTAGTTTTTCAAATAACAATTTATTCCTGTATAATATTTGATTTATTTCTTAGATTTTTTTATGGTAGTTCAAACGACATTTTTATCAAGACTTGTTATCATCATTTTAGAAAAATTTCTGCCTTTTAAAAACACTAAACCGAAGAAACATCATGAAAACGGCAATTTTTATTTTTATTGATGATATAATATTTCATATTATATCAGAATTTTTATATATATATATATATATATATACAAACTAGCTGTTCCCCGCCACGCGTTGCTGCAGCGCAGTCTGTCTGTGCAGATAAATGCACATCTATTGTCAAGTCTTACATATAAACCGTATTTTAAACCGCGTCGACACTATTACATAAAACATAATATAAAAAAATCTTAACTTAAGCTGCAGTTAGGTGACTAAAAGTTCAGTGAGATATTATCTCAAACACAAACGATTGTTATTACCGAATCATAATAACATATGCAATTTCTTGCACTGTGTTGTGTCTTCCACGCGCGACGTGAAGGTACGCCTTATATTGTCTTCAGCCGGCGTCTAGCCGCTCATTCTGTTTCAGGACACATAACCTGTGAAACAGCGTTCGAAGATTGGCAGTAACCTTTCTATCACGAGCAATACACATAGTATGCTGATAGACATAGTGAAATTCGTTGTAATAAAAAAGAAACGGAGAGTGCTGCGACGCGAACTTTTGTGCCAGAGTCACATAACAACCGATGTTTTCCAACAGGCATGATCTTGAGGGGGAGGAAGTATTGGGGAGAGATGGGTGGAGTGGGTGGTAGGGAGAAATAGCGGTCGGTCGCTTTACCTGCAGCTGACTAAAATTACAAAGATGTCATATTGACTGATTGATGCAAGATTATCGAATTCCCGCAGAACAACAAAATATTGCAAAAAGTTTCCGATTTCCGAAAAATGTTGAAAATCTGTATTTTGGAAATTACTGACTTTTTAAAACGATTTTTAGCAAAGATTGAAGAAATTAATTAATCTACTTTGAAAACTTACTTGATGGATATAATCAAAACTGGTCCTCCAGGGTTAAAATCGCCAAAACTGAAGAAAGGTAAAAAAATGTATGTTTTTTTTTTATTTTTGACAATGACGTTTGAGGTCGGAAACTAAGATTATTAATTGGGCCAACATCATAAGCAAATTAGCAAAAAAATCAGGACTAGTAGATCTGATGCAAGGTACCCCTCTTTCAGGCGAAAAGATTACTGGACTAATATGTTTAGTTCGTAAAACTAAATGTACCTACCTGTATTTCTAAATTTCTAAAACATTAATCTGCATTATTTCGTCCTACTTGATAAGAAATATCGTATATTGTCTAAATAAACCGGTAAAACTAAAATATTTGTAAAGGGGGTGTACTCAAATATTTCTAGAAGGATTCCTGCGGATGTAAGTTATTTATATTTAAGATTAATAATAAACGGACACAACCATTCAAATATTTTCTGTAAAACGGTTTGAAAATCTTATAAAATGTTTTTCATCTATAAAATTAGCGGTAAGAACCAGATTTTATATTTCTGCACGATTAATTAGTAACTTCCCGAAGGATCCCTCTAAAAACATTTGAGATCTTGGTAATACGTTCATCAGAAGTAATTAAAATGAACCCCATGGAAAGATCATTTTCTAGGCTTGCTAGAGTAAATTTGACTGTAGTTTATTTACAGATGCTCCGAAAGCGCGATCACCAAACTTAGTATTTGGCTTGCGCTTAGGTTCCACCAGTCTGTCTACAGCTAATGATGTTGCTGATCTAAGAGTTGACTGCCTGAGACCAGTGTTTTCCGGGACGCATAGTTCAAAAATGTAGAGTGGGGTCATTTCATTGATGGATTTAAACAACATCCAGCACAATTTGTACGGGATTCTTTCAGGGCACTTGAGCCAGTGAAGGTTACGAAGTTGTTTATATCTAGAGACCCCGGTTATGAACCGTGCTGTTGCATTAGACACTGTTTGAAGTTTTTTAATTTCATATTTTGGAAGCCTGGCATAAAAATGCCGTTGCAGTAATCAAGGCGTGAGATTACGTAATTGAACTCAAGATTCGTGGGACAAGACGATACCGTTTTTCGTTAGAAAAATTGTTGATAAAATAAAAACAAAATGATTCTAATAATTAATATATTTGGCATACTAAGCCATTAAAAAGATAAGGATTTTACGAACGCGAGTTCTTCAGGATTGCAGGTAGTAGTCTCTTCCAAGCGTGCTCTTACATGACCTCTTCTAGAATCATGGTAACGGTCCACCCATCGTGTCATGGAATACAGGCGGCAAACCGTCTCCAATCTCTCTCAACCAACTGCACACGTATGATATAATCGTGCGGGGGAGGGAGTCTTTCAAAACTAACCTCTTACCTGAAGAAAAGGCACAGAGGTTGATTCTAAAAGTCATCCTACGAAAACCATCTATATTTCCAACGACGCAGTTAATTAACTCTTTTAGGGTTTTCAGTCTAAACAATATATTAAAAAAGAACTCATTGTTACAAACTCTCAAAGATCATTTCAATACTACAATAACATTTCCAAAAATCAAAATCACGTGGCAACTTAGAAATCCCTACATTAAAAATGAGTGCTTCTCAACACCATTATAATTAAGTATAAAAAAATTTGATGCACTCCTATATAAAATCAAATCTGAAAAAAATTATAAAACCTTTAAATCATAAATAAAACAACTACTTGATCAACCCAATAATGATTATAAGTTTTAATTTCATAGAACGAATTTTTACGTATCTTTTAATTACATGTAAATATTAGTAATAAGTGATCAAATGCAAATTTTAATAGTACATACTTAGTTGATAATTAATTATTTTATTTCATCATTAATTAACAACAACAAAAAAAATATATGAATAAATTTTTCTTTTTTTAACATATCCTCTTGAAATATTATATCAGCATTCGAACTAATAATAGCTTATTGTCGCAATTTATTATGTACCTACTCTTGCAATATTATCAGCTCTGCTTTATTCCAACTGAATAGAATAACTCGATGTACTTACCGTCTACTTATCAATCAAAATGTAATAATATTATTTTTATTTTACTACATCCATATTCGTAAATTTATTTACATTTATTGTTAATCTAATTTAGTAACTGCAATATTAGTCTATTACATTATCTAAACTTTTGTTATCATGCCTTATATATTTGTTTGTTTCTTACTTTATAAATAAAAGCTTTCTTTCTTTTCTTTACCTTATGTAAACTGTAATGGTACTACTCCCCAATTCAAACACGAGAAACGTTTTTCTCTATTGAATTGGGTAGTCACGTTAAAATGAAAATATTTGATTGTAATTAGTTTTTAGAATCATATGTTTTTCTTCTGTTAATCTGTCATATGTATGTATTTCAAATAAATAAAAAAATGAGCAGAACGATGACAACGTGGCTCCCGGCACAATTTCAGGGCTTGTTTTTAACACCGATCGCGCATCCAACTAAAGAAATGCTTGCAACAACCATGGCAGCATTTTTTCTAATTTCTGTGGACAAACAGCCCAGGAAAATACGCCGTGTTGGGAGGAACGACGAACTCGTTTGAAAAACTACTAAGTACCACTATCACTAGCTAGAAATAAAACACTATTTTTAAATAACCAATATTCCAAGCAAAATCCGGCTTCAGTCACGCCAAAAACTCCGCCAGCCCGCATAAAACCAAATTCCCGTCAATCGCCAATTTCGCCTCTCTGTTCGTCATTCCCACCTCCACCGGTAAATTTGCTAATTTTAAACTTGTGATTTTATTTGGAGCGCAGTTCAAATAAACTTGCTAATCGTCAATGAAGCAGTGGGACAAAAGACCGAATGACTCGATTATTTTGACGTTTTTTAGAATTCATCATTTGGAAAAAGGATGAAGAGAAGTAGACCCAAAACGGATCCTTGGGGTACCCCTGAAGAAAGTGTTGCGAAGATAGACAGTTTTTATTTTAATCTAATCTCTTTAATGAGAGATTCGTGATAAACTAATCTCTATGGAATGAGATAAGGGCTAACTTAGTGTGATAATGTTTGATAGAATACGAAACAATCTGGCTTCAGTTCAGTAATTTGTCTGTTTGCAGATTAACGTTTTGCAACCAATTTATATAAATTCAATTGACTGGTTTTGTGCAGAAGTAATTTTCTCCAGGATTTTTAAAAGGTAAGTTTAAACCGGGGCAAATTTTTCCCTACAATCTTTTTTATCTTCGGGGATGCTGTGTGAAAAGTCTTTTGGAATAAAGAAATGAATTAATCTCGTTCTTGAAGAGACCAGTGTTATAGAAGGGAAAAAATATAGAGGCCGGCCTACCATTCCGTTGAATAGAAGAACGAGTCGAAGACTGACCCGTTCTCATGTGAGAGATTGTCAACTGTATGTAATTGTTGGGCGCACTTTAGGCATTTTTCTCGACTGTGATACACTGACAATGATAGCATTCCTATCTGCCGTCTGTGATCAAATGACTAATCTGTCTGTTGTTGAGTTGAGTGCTAGTACCAAACCTGATCTATGGCAGTGAGGCATGAAACTAGCAGAGGAATGATGCCAGTAGAAATGAGATTTTTTGTATTTATTTGGCCTTCACTATGTAACAATTTATAGACATTTTTGTTTTTAATGAGTTTTATTATTCCAATATACATTTGTTACGTATACATTTTATTAATAAGCGACCGGTTTCGACACGTCCGTGACATTAACTAGCTATTTTAAAACTAAGTTTTACTAAATAAACCCCCGAAAAAGTAACGGAGTCCAGCCGTGTTATAAAATACAAGGTAGACAGAACGATACGGATGAAAAAAAAACGACCTGTTTCTCCCTCTCCAGTATTAATAAACAACCCACCTCTCCCTTCTCGGTATTGGCTGTCCTCCAATATGAGTTCGTAGGACCAGTCACTCTACCACGCATTTCTCACTTCTTTTGTTGCAACCCACGTTTGTCAACACTTTTTTTGTCTTTGGGCATGCTTATTTTATAACTTAAATTTATTTGTGACAAAAATTTATTCGTCACATGGCACATGTTGTGCCGTTTTTATTTAAATAAATATATACTGGGTGTATACCGATAAACTTTAACCGGCTATTTCTTAGCACATTTGGAGTAGAAAATGTAATGGGCACTTTGCTGTCCGGTAAAATTTCATCAATTAAAAAAAAAAAAATTCCACACTCCGTCATTGTCCGCAGTATAGAGGTGAAATAAGCGACAACGCCGTGCCACGCGTTGTTTCTCGTGTTCAACAGCTGTTTTAGCAAGTATTTCGAAAAGCTTCATCGCTCTTTCCTACAAACTAAATAATAATAGTTAAAAATGAGACAAATGATGCCGTGCCATTTCGTTGTAATTGTAAAAGCGCGCCAATGTTAGGTACGTACGTACAATATTCAACAAAAGTCGAAAAAGTTATTTGCAGATGGGTTTTTTTAGTCGCTTTAATCTGACTTCTAACAATAGTTAACTCAATTACAGGTAAAAAATCTTAAAATATTGTCAAGTATTATTGAATATATTATCACAGTACAGTACTTTGAACCTTCGCAATAAATTTATTTGATTTATTGATTTTTAGTTTAGTTTATATAACTCCATTTCTTTTTCCGACTTTATGTACGGGTTAAATCATCCCCATAGGAAAAACTAAACCCTTCCATACACTTTTCCACAAATGATCATCTAGTCAATAAAAATTATGCAAGTGCATTATATAAGCAAAACAAATACAAAACAATACAAGAACAACACGTCAACTCACCAGAGATCAAATGGAAAAATAATTCATTAAGTTCTAACAGCATCTAACAGGGCCTATAAATCCTACTGATCCCTCAACATTAATATTTAAAAAAATCTTTCGTTATCCTACATGTATTTAAAATGACTAATTTAAGTTTTTGATTTTTTTTATTTTGAGTTTAGTTTGTAGAACTCCATTTCAAGTTTTAGAAATTTATTATTTAACAGAATGATTATTAAATTTATAAAAACAGTTTTAATTATTTTTACAAACCAGTTCTGGTAGTTGTAATTATTACTACGCATGACCGCTGTTTCGCCTTCTGATGGCATTATCAACTTTACAGACGACTTAAGTGAAAAATTAAGTCTTTCTATTTTTATTATCCTATGTCTCTATTCATTTCCAAGTAAATTGTTGTAAATTATTATTTGCTAATCCCTTTTAAAGTTTTCCTAATTATGGCAGTGGTTAAAATTGTCGTTGGTATTTCCAACTGATGATTCAGGGTTTAATTTCCCGGTATAATTAAGTATTTTGGTGTTTAATCATTAGGTATTTCATGACTGATGTGGTTAGTTCAATTACATCAAAATTTTCTACGAATATTATTATCATTCCATCCATAATGCGTTATCATAATCATTGCGTCGATAAAACCGATTTGTAATTGTTATCCTTAGATCTGAGTACCTTCATTTATTTGAAATTTATTCGCATATTCAACGGAATGTAGTTTATGACTAAACGCGTTAATTAAAAGAGGAACATGCTTTTGATTATTATTTTTAATATTGATATTTGTATCTCACAATACAAACTACCAAAACCCGATATACCTAGACAGTTATTATGATGAATTGGGGTATGTCGTATGGCTAAGGGAAGGAGTGGAAGGTGAGGAAGTACCTAGATAATGAGATCTGGTTACCAAATACGGCTAGTCATTTCAAGCAACGTTTCAATTCGGAATTATGGTCTTTCACCAGAGCGAGAGTGTCTTCCACTGAACGATGAAAGGAGTGTAAAAGAGAATTAATAGTCGGGGATGGCTGACATGGTACAATCGTGTGAATCAAATAGGTACTTTGGTAAGTCAGGCCATGTCAATATTCAGAATAAAAAGGGTGTGTTCGAGTCCTGCGGCGAAACAGCGGTTAGTTGATTTAAAAATTTATAGTTGTATTTTTTTCTCGAGTTTAAAAAAAATTAAGATTTTTTAAATAAAATAAAGTTTAATTAAAATTAGCAATCTGGCAGCATTCATTTGGCAGATGGTCAAACCCATGCATTCTTGACGTGTTTGCGTTTGTGTGAGTGCTTTGTGTTCGTTGCCGAGCTGTTTTATATTGACAGTTTTTGTATTCATCAGGATGGTTTTTAAAACCTTACATTTTTTGTACCTACAAATTTGTGGAAATACGGTTAAGTGTGTCAAGCTGAACGTTACGTTTCGGTTATTCTGTAAGGCTTTTAACTCAAGCAATAATATTCATAAATCACAGTCACCTTAGTAGCAAGTAACATTTTTACAGAGCACTTACGGTAATTTAAAAAAAAAACGGCGATATTCAAATAATTCTATTATTATTATTATTGATAAGTACCTAAGCGAGGAAAGTAATTAAATGTGCTCAGAATTATTGGACTTCGAGTGTAAAGTCAGGAAACCTAATAATTAGTTTTTTAGTTTCAAAATTATACTATTTAATACGTGAAACGCGTAGAGAAAAATATGACCGGCCTTGCATTTTGATTTTGCATTCCACAGGTGAAACAATTTAGATTTAAAAAAATGATGTGTACAATAAAATAAGACAATAAGTGATTCGCATACGAAAAATGTGAATAATTACATAAAATACTTATTTTCTGGTAATGGATTGTGTAATATGACGCGTCGTCAGGAATCGGTATTTTTAGAAACGCGTGGTGAATTGCGTCGCGACGTTGCTTTCAAACTTTGACAAAGGATAAAAAAGTGGTGACATGAGGTGAAAATATGGATAGTAATTTTTTTTATTAAAACAAAAGGTTACCGAACAGCAAAGTGGCCATAACATATATCCTCTTTATACACAGACTTAAAATAATCGGCGAATAAGTTAACAATGTTTTCATCATTACAACCAATTTTCCCATTGAAGTTCATACAAGGAAGAATACCCGAGTTATTATTTTTTTGAGAATTAGTGTAATTCCAAAAATATTTTATGTTTACACGAATATCATTTTCAATTTTATCAATATAATTTTTATCGCACACTTTTGAGATTTTACAACACTCCTTTCTTAGCAATTGAAATTTATTGTAATCACTTGACATTCTGGATCGTTTGTAATTTATATGAGCAATTTTCTTTTTATATGTTAATGTGATCAATTCGGGGCTAAACCAGTTTGGAAAATGAGAAATTTTATTATGTCTAATGGGCACAAAATTTGCAATGGCATCATTAAGAATGGAATAAAATGTATTGACATTATTGTTAATATCTGTGTTTTCCAGAAAAGACCAGTCTGTTGAATTAAAGAAATAAGAAATTTTAGGAAAATTTGCTTTACAAAAATTATAAGGCGACTTGACATTTTAAAGATAAGTGTTGTTAATAAATGGAATATTTATATCAAGAGGAGGATGGTAAAGGTCTACAGGCAATAGTTTATCCAAGGATTTACATAAGGTAGCAGTGGGCTCACTGCTTTAAATTCTGCTTTATTCTGCTTTTATTTTCGTTTATCAATCGAATAACATTTTACCACATTTTTAAGTAAGATTTTTGTTACACACATATCTTCTTAATTATTTTTATGAGCTTTTCAGTCTTTTTGGATATCCATATTGTTTAATTTTGAAGATACTAAACTTATACAGACAATGTTAAACCTCAAAATAAACATCCAAAATTGCAGCTCAAGGACAAGCTACTATTGAAATTATTGCGGTTTACTAATTTTAACATTAAATTTAGGAAATTATTCAAAAACACATTCCTGCCCATTAAAGTCTTTTGCTATGAAAACATTCAATTAATTTCGTATGAAAATGAAAGTAACTAAAAAGTAGGTGCTTATTATAGGAGTGCAAACGTCATCACTCTGGATCATTAACATTATTGAAAGGTCATTTGAATGTATCTGCATTAAGGTGATTAGTCCAAGAAATATGTGACATTTCATAATTCTCTGTCAATAATTTAATTATTTTTGTACTTTTTAGAAGCTGAGAAGATGGATCATCATTGCATGAAAGGTAAGTTTGACATCTTAAAATTACCAATTCTCTCAACCTTCATAAAATATAACGTCTGTTAATGTTGATTTTGTGAAAAGGATTTCGCTTTCCTATACATAGGACAGGTGGTTTTGGAGAATTTGAACAATTCTTCGAATTTCAAAGATGATTTTCAAGTTTTTATTTCAGTTTTATCAAGCAACTAGCCTATAATGATATAATAACATAACTTGAATTGGATTTCACAGAATCCGAAAATGAAAGTTGAAATTTGATGAATAATTCAAATTCACGGAAGCAACCCGTCCTTAGACATGTCAAAAAATGGCATTCTGTGTTACTATTTTGTTCAATTAGAATGTTAGTCCAAAACACAAATTTCCTTTTATCTATGTTATGTTACGTTAAACCTTTTTGTGCCTTCCTGTCTGTGCATTGTGTCTGTATCTAATTTGACCAATGCGTCATTTTGTCCAGGTGACATTTCAATTCCCCCCCACTCCTAACTAACCCAACCTGTTTCATGGGCTTATTTTGAATGACAATAAAAATTCAGGATTAATAATAAAATTGTTTAGTTCTTAAGATTTCTCTAATAATCTTTGATTAAAACTTTCCCACAAACGTATTATAAACAAAATATTTCTTGATAAAATAAACTAGGAAATCTTTTTTCCAGTGATGCTTTTTTGGTGTTGGCTATTTGCTGTGAAATGGAGTCCAACATCCAATGCTCAGGAGGTGAGATAATTATCAATTTCTTGGTAAAATAACATATATATATTAATTTAAAGAAAATCTCTTACTATCACCACATTAGACGGAAAATGTTAAAAATACCAAGAAATATCCACCCCTGGTAACAGAAAATTATTATCACAAAATGAAAAGAAAACAGTATACCAGCGACATCTGACTAAGTATACCAGTGACATCTGACTAAGTATACCAGCGACATCGGACTGAGTATACCAGCGACATCTGATTAAGTATACCAGCGACATCGGACTAAGTATACCAGCGACATCGGACTAAGTATACCAGTGACATCTGACTAAGTATACCAGCGACATCGGACTAACTATACCAGTGACATCTGACTAAGTATACCAGCGACATCGGACTAAGTATACCAGCGACATCTCACTAAGTATACCAGCGACATCGGACTAAGTATACCAGCGACATCTGACTAAGTATACCAGCGACATCGGACTAAGTATACCAGCGACATCTGACTTAGTATACCAGTGACATCGGACTAAGTATACCAGCGACATCTGACTAAGTATATCAGCGACATCTGACTAAGTATACCAGTGACATCTGACTAAGTATACCAGCGACATCTGACTAAGGTTATCGGTCTACAAAAAACTTTATATGATATGACAACCTATGACGTATGATATAACAACCTATCAGAGACGACTTTGATGAACAAAGGGATGATGGATGGCTAGAATTATCTCACGGTTTCGGAGAGTTCAATGCATCTTAATATAAACAAATAGATCCTTGTGTGGAGTGAGATCGACAACACTTGAGCTATAATTCCATCAATGCAATGACAAGTCCGGAAATCAGTTTAAGGAAAATAAACGACAGTATCTGATAACAGATGACTCGAAGTAGAAAAGATATAAATATTGGAAAACATAATTTAACCACTTAGAGATCGGAACAGTGAGAAAAAGACACAAATTTGGAATAAAACGAAGATTCTGAAGAACTGAGAAATACATATTGTCGAGTGTCAACCGGAAATTTGAAGATAGTAAAGCAGACTGGAAAAATAAAGGAAAAAACAATATTAAATATTTGAACTACATAATTGCGGTAAATTACAATAAGATTAACGACCCCTGGAACACACGTGCAACTTGGACAAAGAATTTCAAGTTATCCCATAAAACTTTATCGTGTAAACAGTACAAGAAAAGGATTAATAAAGTCACCAATTAATATTTTATTGGTCAATTAGTCAACATGCCTAAGATAGAGATTAAGATTAAGAGAATTATTTAGATTAAAAAAACTCGTTAACTTTAATTGATGAACCAAAACAAAGAAATGTTCTCAGAGTACAAGAGGAACTGTAGAGTAAGTCGAAGAAAACGCTTAAAAGATATGAAAAAAACGACAGATAATTTTGGATGAACGTAAAGAAGAAAATAACGCCGTAGAAAACTGATGAAAAGGACATTGAATATTGAATACTACTAATGAGTACATAAATACCACAAAAGGGTGTAAAGGAAAACATTGGAGCTATATTATTTAAGTGAAATTTAAAACGAAAGCAAGATTTTGGAAGGAAGAACGGATACAGAATGACATATTGGCAAGCATTGAAATATAGACAAGAATAATAGTACGATGAAAATGATTTAAGAGAGATTCAATAAAATATAGTAAAGGGAAGATTTCCACACATCATATGATAATGGAAACGTATTTGAGAAACAGAATCACCGGAGGAAAATAGGAAAAACGATGAGGAACACGAACAAACAAGATTGGATTAAGGGAATCCAGTGCAAACATAAACCTACCTACTAAGACAAGAACAATAGTGATTGAATTATGAAACACAATCCCAAAAAAAACAGAAATTGGTGGGAAAATTCTCAAAAACTAAAACATAAATAAGCGAAGTTGTATTTGAGACTTTCTCAAGTGACCTTCCAGGTAAGTATGGTACTGTATATTATCTTCATATATAGTTAGTAGATCATTGCAAAAGTGTATTATATATTTGTACAGCGCCCTTGAGGTGATTTTGCTAATAATAAGATAATAATAATAAATATTCTACCTTTGCTTTAAAATAATGAATCGCAAAAGTGACAATAGCCATTCTACTTTCGTTTAAAAGTAAAACGATGAATAAAAATATATACTTTCTCTTTTGTTATAGTAATATTTCGAAATAATAATAATAATTTCATCTCCTACATAGGCACTGCTGTTTCAACTAAAAAAATTACGAAAATTTTTAACTAATACATTAAAATGAATAATAATAACACTCAATACTATCTCTTTGTTTTAAAACAATGCTTCGGAATAGTAACATTAGTCATTCTGCTTTTGTTTAAAAATAAAAAAGGAATAATTACTAAATAAATACCATCTCTTTTGTTTTAAAATAATAATAGTAAATACTACCTCTTTGTAAAATAATTAAGAAAAGATTTAATCGATATTTTACAGTCGCAATCAAATTGGAAAAAAACGGCAGACAGGAAATAATTTTAGATTAGAGTTACATTACAGTCGGCAAGTAGATAAATTAACTCTTGACAGGCCAAGATGCCAAACAATACGTCCGTAACAAAGTGGGTCTTCCGACGACCCCATGCATTTTTCTGTCTTATGGGCTTTTAAACTATATGATAACTATATATAAACTAAATCCCAATTTGCAGTCATATTATCCTTCCAGACGTCATGTAGGCTAGGTTTAAATAATCATAATTGTGTGTCGTGTCAGCGCCCAGCATAGCGCGTCTGTGCGTAATAGGTAGGTATCATGCAAGCAACTGGGTGTTTCCAAACATACAAAGTGAACTTAAATAATTTAAAGAGATTTTTCCAAAATTTATTTAAGTTAGTGTTTAAATGTTAATTTAACGTTAAACGATCAAATAATAATAATAAAAGGTTTTAAAAAACTTCCAAGAAACGTTTAATTTTCAAAATTAAATCGTTCAAAAGTAATATTTTTAAATGTTTTTATCTGTTCACTCTCATTGTTAAAGACACAATAACACTGTGACAACAGATGTAGTGTAATATACAATAAAACTTTTAAAATGTCAGTAATTCAAATCACTCATAAAAATGACAAGTTTTACAGAAAAACAACAATTCTTCACTAATTGCCGATAAACAAAGTCGTTAAACGATATTTACGATTATATTATACAGGGTGCGCCAGAGAAACTTACTTATTTGAAAAAATTCCCGACCGTTGAGTTGGGCAGGTAGAGGGGCGGGAGGGGGCGCATCTGGAGGAGGACGTCCCCAAGTTTGTTTCCCATTCTCGTCAGTTGCCATTATGCTGCACACACAGCACGAAACTCAATGAATTTGCTGCAACAACATTTCCCCAACCGCCTCATCTCTCTCCGAGGCGATCTCCCATGGCCGGCGCGCTCTCCGGATTTGACTCCATGTGATTTTTTTTATGGGGTTATTTGAAATTCCTTGTTTATGTCGATCGACCACGGACCATAGATCACCTGAAGAACAACATTTGCGATGCTATTGCCAATATTCCGATTGATATGCTGAGAAGAGTGGACGAGAACTTCAAAAAACGACTTAACCAGTGTATGCGCGATGAGGGTCGCCATTTAAAAGATGTAATTTTTAAGACAGTATGAAAAAAAATTTGGTACATTGCATTTTCAAATAAAAAAGAATTACAACAATAACTACAGTGCTTTTGTTTTTATTGAACTTTCAAATAAGTAAGTTTCTCTGGCGCACCCTGTATGACCGACTACAAAAGCATGCCGAAACTAACTGTAGCTCAGATGTACTTAGACAGTATTATAGTCAAATTGCGCACATCGCTTAGTGCTTGTTCAAAGCAATGAATTATTTTAATTTAAACTTTAATAGAATCATTTTTTTGCATGGACAAGATAACTTTACTATTCATATAAGCGTCCTTTAGGTATTTACACCAAACCGGCCCAACATAAGTTATCGATGTAATATGAATTGTTTAATCTATATACTATTTAATCCGCAACAGGATTCCCGGAATGCAAATAAAAGAACAACAAATTTATATTAAAGCATAATTATAGATATATACTGTATTATTCGTTATCCGCTTTCTCGAAAGAGGTGTACTAAAATATTATTGTACACAATAATAATGCTTTTCTCCTTGTCGTATTTATTAAATGGTTCAAATTATAGTATCGGCTTCATCTATAAATCGCATGTATTAATTTAAAAAAAATTATTACATACATAGATATTATTATGTATAAATGCGCATTGCAACACCACTAACTATCAGCCCTGTAAACGGAACCCCCCCCCCCCCCCCCCAGCTACATGTCGCCCCGTATCGGTATTTTTGTTTAGGCAAGGAATATTATCTTTTTGATAAAATCTTTATTCCTGAGATCAACGAGTTGTTCACTTTTTATTTAAATGGTAGCTCATGTATTAAAAATTTGCGCAGGAATACGTGAAATAGTAAAATGATATGTGAAGTATTTAAGCTAATGTAAGGAGGATAGTAATTTTGGGTACAACCTTCTCCCCCACTTGGCTGCGGAATAGTCAACCCGAAAGGAATAATTGCACAAATTCAAAGTCGGTAAGTTGAAAACCCAAATTATTTAATTCCAGATACCACAAGAAAGAGCTGCCGGGAGACGAGGGAAGATATACTAACAAAACGAACACCTCATAATATTGCATAATTCCTTATATAACAGGTTATTAAAAATCGGTCCCGTTTCTCTGGTTGAGAAAATTTCAGCAATTAGATCTATCCCATGAGTTAGGTACATATGATTCTTATTACATGGTACAAATTTCTACCTCTTCACATATAAATATGTTTTCTATCACGAATACCTACCTCCACGAATTAGGTCAAACTAGCACCTACTACCTAATTTTCAAATACCTGCCACAAACAAATAATTATTACCGCAAATCGACCCAAACGCAAATACCTACTTTAAATATCCACATCAAAATTAGGTAAAACCTTCAAGTATCTAGCAAAACTTCTAGTACCTATTCTCACTGTGACCAACCTTCAGAATAACTACTACCATGAATCGTGTCAAACGCAAATATCTACTTTAAATATCCATCTCAAAATTAATACAATCTTCCTGATACCTACTTTCACAATCCAAGAATCTAATTGATTGCCCATTTCTATTCCTGCAAGTGCAGAAATGTTATCTCTAAAAGTGTGTATAAAGCGCAATACTTAACTGAATATAAGTCAGTAGGTCAGGATGATATTTTCTAGGTATCTATTGTTTTCATACAAGTTGATGTCAAACATTCATCCCAAACGGAGAAAACAGCTGATTTTTAGGTAACATGTATTATACCGCACGTATATCTAATGTTCGTCTGTCATATTAACCAATTTTCAAACACCCAACTCGATCTATTGGTACTTACTTCAAATTATACTGATCTCCAAGATACCTACTTTCAAAATCCAAGTGAGCATTAAGTACCTTTTTGAAACTAGCTAAATCCTTGCTATCTACCGGCACTATGAAAAATCAAAATAATACCGAACGATTATGAACTCAGAATTACTCCCCTTATAAAATTTTTGCTTATAGTGAAATAGATACATCTCCGCAAAGGAATTCATAAAATCTTACGAGGTCAAGGACCTTTTAAATAAACAAACGTTATTCACCCAAGTATTCCAGTTGTTATGAATTCGCCCTTGAGGTGATTTTCTCACGAAAACGGCGCTATATAAATAATCCAATCATTATTATTATTATTAAAAGTTCAACTAGGGCAGGTTTTTCAATACAATATTTTCAAACGAAATCTCAACAGACAATGAAATGTGCACCTAACAAGAACATATTTGGGTTCCCAGTACCAATCAACAATGAAATGATAGCTCTCAATAATAAAACTATCAACCATAACCAAACGAATATCCATTATGTGTATTGTATATCTTAATATTTATATTAGAATGTATCTAAACGGGGTAATCCGAATATGGATGGTGTCAGCTCCATATCTCGGCACTCCCTGGTCTGGGATGTATTATCTAAAGTAACACATTGCAGATTATAAAATAATGTATATTTACATATATCTTCTTATTTACTGTTCAAATGGGCAATGTAAAACATTGGTTTATAACAACCATTTTACAATGCCTGCTTGGAGGTGAGGTTTGGCCTAAGAAGCCACATGTCACAACAACCGTGAGTATATGATTGATCGGAAGACAAACCCAGTTCGCTTCAGTAAAAGTAATTACCGGAGGTGAAGAAATCTGGGGATCTCAGAACTCAGGAGGAAGCTCTACTGACATACATGACGGTAAAGGAGGATAACTTGAAGCACGGTGTCCGGAAGAGGGCGAAACCGGTCTCGTTTTCAGTGCCACATGGCATTGTCCGATCCAGTTTAAAGTCACTTTATTGATATACTTTATTGTCTACCGGTTTTGGTATCTCCGTACCATCAGGACTGTTATGATGAATGATGGTACGGAGATACTGAAACCGGTAGACAGTAAAATATATCAATAAAGTTACTTAAAACCAAGTAGTCTCATTTCGTTTATTTAAAATGTCAAATGTGATTTTTTTTTGTACACATATTTATACTCACACACACACACACATATATATATGTATGTCTGTTTATAAATATATATTACATGTTATTTGCAGGATACCGAATATAACCTCAGCACATCACAACCACAGAACGATTTTTATCTTAGTAACAACGGACTATTAGAAACCACGTCATTGGACAAAACGTTATCAGTATTGAACGTTAAGGACATTTTGAGCATGTTTTCTATAAATATATATGGCATGTTATTTGCAGGATACCGGATACAACCTCAGCACATCACAACCACAGAACGATTTTGATCTTAGTAACAACGGACTATTAGAAACCACGTCTTTGTACAAAACGTTATCAGTATTGAACGTTAAGGACATTGTGAGCATGTTTTCTATAAATATATATTGCATGTTATTTGCAGGATACCGGATATAACCTCAGCACATCACAACCACAGAACGATTTTGATCTTAGTAACAACGGACTATTAGAAACCACGTCATTGGACAAAACGTTATCAGTATTGAACGTTATGGACATTGTGAGCATGTTTTCTATAAATGTGTATATATATATATTGTTTTTGTTTTTAAATATATATATATGTGTGTTTAAAAATATGTGTAAATATATATATGTATATATAAATATATATGGCATGTTGTTTTGCAGGATACCGGATATAACCTCAGCACATCACAACCACAGAACGATTTTGATCTTAGTAACAACGAACTATTAGAAACCACGTCATTGGACAAAACGTTATCAGTATTGAACGTTATGGACATTGTGAGCATGTTTTCTATAAATGTGTATATATATATATTGTTTTTGTTTTTAAATATATATATATGTGTGTTTAAAAATATGTGTAAATATATATATGTATATATAAATATATATGGCATGTTGTTTTATTTATTATTATTATTACACGCCCTAATGGGCTTTTACACACCACAAAGTTTAATAGTAGAGTATCACAGTTATTATAGATTCTACAAAATTAAAACAATAAAGGAAACATAATACAACGAAAAAAGAAAAAAATATTAAATGTTACAACAAAAGCATATAATAAAATAAGATACATTAGTAAAAATGATAAGAAGTCTCACATAAATAGATATTCAAAATAAAAATAAAAATATATATATTGCGGAAATTATAGATGTCTATTTGTGTCTCGATCTATAAAAGAATTGAAATAAACAATATTTATATTGATTATTTTTAAGATGAAATATATCTCCCAGATCAGAGTATTTATTTCCAGTTTTGCAGGATACCGGATATAACCTCAGCACATCACAACCACAGAACGATTTTGATCTTAGTAACAACGAACTATTAGAAACCACGTCATTGGACAAAACGTTATCAGTATTGAACGTTATGGACATTGTGAGCATGTTTTCTATGAATATATATGGCATGTTATTTGCAGGATACCGGATATAACCTCAGCACATCACAACCACAGAACGATTTTGATCTTAGTAACAACGGACTATTAGAAACCACGTCATTGGACAAAACGTTATCAGTATTGAACGTTAAGGACATTGTGAGCATGTTTTCTATAAATATATATGGCATGTTATTTACAGGATACCGGATACAACCTCAGCACATCACAACCACAGAACGATTTTGATCTTAGTAACAACGGACTATTAGAAACCACATCTTTGGACAAACCGTTATCAGTATTGAACGCTGAGGACATTGTGAGCATATTTTCTTGATTTTTATTTTATTTTATTATAAATACAGTTGCATGTACATTATGACCTATTGAATGTTTATTAAATTCCGTTAATAATATATTTTTTACATAAATATGGAAAATGTAAATATATGTATATATGTATATGTGTCATTCGGTAGTCTTTCAATATTGATTTAACATTAAATCAACCGTGTAACGAGTATCCGGATTTTTCACATTGAAACCATATGGATTTATACCATATGAAAAATTTTTACGAAAATGTCGAGTGAAACTCCCATTAGATCAACTGGAGAAAGTTACTATTCTAAGTTGTAATTTGTTCGGTTTTAGCGGCACTCGCTATTGAGTTTCCTACATTAGTGTTATAAAAGTGAATTAATTTAAGTAATAGTTATGTCATAATGTATTCAGTTATATTTGACTGATTGTCGCAATTTGGATATTGTAACAAAGTATTTATGTATGTTTATTTTAGGTTAGGTAAACCGGAAAAAGACATTTTTATTAAAAATTAATTATAAATGAATAATTTTCTCGTAAAAGTAAGAGCTACGATGTGACTAGATAATTTTTATTACATTTGTTTTGTTTTATTTAGAATTTCTTTATTTTAGAAGATGAACAAAGTAGTATTAAGTCTTACTTAATGATTATTTCCAAAAATTATTTCATCCACATTTCTTAGGAAAATGCATGATATCCATTAATGATTTTATTCTGTTTTTGACTTATGCATAAAATATTATCTTAGCCAATAGTGCTGATATGACCAAATTGTAGACTAAATATTATATTTTTCACTAAACAATATTACCTCTGATTTAGTGCTTTTCTGCAGTATATTTGTTTACCTTTTATAAGTGAAATTAAAAAATATTTAGCCGTAGCAATGTTTTATTGAAAGTAAAATTTTGATACGTAATTTAATTTTAATTAAATATTAGTTTTTATTGTCCTCGATTTAATTCACTTAGTGGATATTTCATAAAATTCTCGTGTTATTATGTGATTATTATTAATGTATCGGAGACGTTATTTTTTATAGGAAACGCCAGTGAAATATCTTCACGCGGTCGCCCTTGTAGAAAAAATTCACAACAACACAACCAAAATCGTCCCTATACAAATCAAGGTGGGGTACACGTAAGTCATTTCAACTATTAAGAAGTCATTTTATTTTGTAATCATTGAATATAATGTTACTCTAAAACAAAAAAATGTGAAATGGAAATGTAAGAAAAAAAATTCTGTCGAATCTAGGGATTGAACCCAGGACTTTAGCCTTGTCCGAGCTTTTTCTCATTATGTTGTTGTAAATATTATTATCTTCAATGAAATATTACAATTTAAGGTTTTGAGCACTGATTTTACTATTTTTTTAAAAGGAAGATAAACATTTCCGGGTAACGAATAATCATACAATATTTGAAAATTTCATATTACCACCACAGTAATTAAAAAATGTTGTTTGTGTTGTGATGGAGGACTTAGCCAGTCGATGAATTGAATTACGACGCCTAAATGGAATCCAAAGTCGATGCCAACCCAGCCACTATCCAGTCAATGGCTGAGTTGGCATCAACTTTGGGTTCCATTTAGGCGTCGTTATCTAAGTCCTCCATCAAAACACAAGCAACATTTTCCGCTTACTGTTGTGGTAGTAGGAGATTGAACTGATTTTATTTTGAATTTTAAAAGACATACAATTAAAGTAGGTAGATTTGCAGACAAGAAGTATAATGGCCGAAGAAAAACAGAACACATAATATTTTGATTGTAAAATTGTTTCATTGCAGAGAAAAAATAACTTTCAACAGGAGAGTCCAGTTTGAGGACGGAAGCGTGTGGTACAACATCAGCCGGAAGAGAATACTAAATTCTACAGAGTCACTAGACATCCCTATCTTTGTGATACCTGGCGTGGTAAATTTAATAACATATTATTTTCATATAAGTATTATTTAAATCTTGACAGATCATAATTACAGCACCCTTGAGGCGATCTTTCACAAATCATCCAAATAGTATTATTATTACAGACATACTCGTATAATGCATTCTCAAGCAGCTTGTTCGTTGCACCCATCGGATACGGTTACGTTTTAATATTAAATATTACCAGATTTTAATTCGTAAATTAGTTTTGCTTAAAAATTGGTACTTTAATAATATATTACTATTTTATACGCCCATGGAGCTCTTACAGTGGGTACATTTGGTGACAATATTTTACGCTAGGGTCAGTAATAAATAAAAAAAAACGAAGTTTTCATGTGGTTTGCAATTGGATAAATATATAACAATCTAACATTTAAGAAAAAGTATTTTGGCTTGAAATATTTTTTCAGATATGTTTTAGAAACGGAATTTTTTTATGTTAAAAATCTAGATAATATTTGTGTATTTAAGCGAGGAATCTTCCAGTTTGATACATAATTTGTTTGTGAACAGTGACAATGATAAGGGTCCTTATTTATGCCTTGGGTGTCGAGTTAACTTTTTTTACTTTTTCTCGACACTCCCTCCTAGAACATCGGTCTTTTCAAGACCAATTTTCACTTCTTCCTCTCCTCAAAAAGATTCTCCACACAGCATCCCCAAAGATCACATAGGCCCTGAGGCCTTTCTGCCCTTAAAAAGACCAGCCACACACCATCCCCAAAGATGAAATAGACCCTGGGCCTTTCTCTCCTCAAAAACATCCGCCACACTGTATCCCCAAAGATGACAAAGGCCCTAAGAGAAATTATTTTCCCAGTAACGTATGTTGGGTGCGCATTTTGTGTGTTTCCCGACCACGCACTTGTGCTGAATATATCAAAACGCTAGTTTTCAAAGAAATTACCTGATGCCTGTGCTCTAAAGATTGCAATCCGTTTGTTAAAAGAGGGAAATCTATCAAACGGACTGCCCGGCGGGCCGGATCGGAGATATTGGTTGAGGGAAACCTTTTGAACTCTCCAGCGGGTCTCTCTCGACCCATCGCCTTGCACCGCACCGGGAGGGATGGATTCATACGTCTGTCAATTCTAGACACGTCGACCCCCAGATTCCGACCCACTCCTCTTCATTTTTCCTTCGCAGAACATCCTCTCTTTCCTTTTCCTCCACAGAGCATCATTTTTTCCAGTTTTTGGGATGTTATGCCGTGTTGCGCTTCCACTTCCTTTAGTTTCAAAGTGTCCATCTTCGAGTCAGATTTGGATTAGTTAAAGCACGACATAAAACCCCAAATGATTCACGATAGTACTGTGAATAATGGCCGTGAGAATCTTAGTCATAATATATGTTTAGTTCAGAGAACTAAATGTACCTGTATTTTGAAATTTCTAAAAAATTAATTTATATTTCAAAATATTTCAAAATCTTTCCTTGTTTAATAATTAAATTTGTTTTAATCTTTAATCTTGGCATGGTTCTTTTTTGCAGAACACGGGATATGAAGAGAAACAGGATCTAAGCGCAAATATGTGGAAATCAATGTCCGGAATAGTTGCAAATACAAATATTTCGATAATGAAAACGACGATGAGGGCAGAGTTACAAAAGGAAGGCGATATTACCGAATTGGTGAATGAGACATTAAATGATAACACCAAATTTGTAAATGAGACACCAAACAATAATACCAAATTGGTGAATGAGACATTAAACGATTTTACCAAATTTGTGACTGAGACATTAAACAATAATACCAAATTGGTGAATGAGACATTAAACGATGATACCAAATTTGTAAATGAGACACCAAACAATAATACCAAATTGGCGAATGAGACATTTAACGATTTTACCGAATTGGTGACTGAGACATTAAACAATAATACCAAATTGGTGAATGAGACATTAAACGATAATACCAAATTTGTGAATGAGACATTGAACAATAATTCCAATTTGGTGAATGCGACAATAAACAATATGGTGAGGACAATAATTATTATCTTCATTTATAATTATCTTATATTTTTTATATAATATACTACTAGCCTGGTGGGATACATATAGCCACATTGAAATAATTTCACAGAAAGCAAACACCTTGTTGTAAGGCAAATCTATCTAATTATCTTCTTTCTATTAATATAAAGAAAAAAGTCTGTCTCGGGCGAAACTGTGGCGTGAATTTGATTTGTATTGAAATGTGCAGAATTCGAAATACGGATTTATTTGCTGTGCAGTAGAGAATTGGGCGCTGTTCAAACTGTAATACTATAATCCAAGTAAGTCTTGTTCGCCGTAGTTTTTTTATGAGACTTCACTGCACAATCGCCACTAAAAATTGAAGTTTTTTTTCATTTGGGCCAAAAAAAAGCTATGATAAATGTCTTTTATTTGTGTTGTTTACAAAGCTACAACTACAATTGTTATTTATTTATTATTGAACCTTAGGAATATGAAATATCGAAAGATGAAACATCCTTCGGGATGGCTGTGATGGAACTATTTGCTGTGGCAGGAGTCGTATGTTTTCTCAGGATATTGATTTGTGTGTTCAGCTGTCTATTAAACAGGTAATTTATTAGTAATATTATTTATTCTTTTAATTAAATATTTAAATGAAAAGCTAAAGTTAGTATATGCTTTTTAGATGGAATAAGAAATCATCACCAACTGTTGTTGATCCAAATTGTTGTTGTTTCAACATCTGTTGATCCAATATCGGAGCAGTTAATCGAGGACCAAGGTGCCGTGTAGAACTCCGTGTTTTGCTTCTTCTTTCTTTTTCTACCTTTTTATAACTTCTACTAACCTCACTTTTCCTAACTTCCATTTTTGTACTGTTTTGTATGTGAAACCTTTAATTTTGATATCAAAATACCAATGTAAAAGTGTCTCTATTAACTTCCACCTATTTATTGTAATTTTTGTTATTTGTTTTTGGGGTGTTATGCCTTGATGCGCTAACTCCTTCTTTAGCCAACGGTTTGCACAACGTTACAGCGTCCATCATCAGGGCAAATGTGTGGGCACATCTGCCCTGATGATGGACACCCTAAAAATAAATAACATAAATAATTTTGAAAATCATAAATTATATTTTATGTATTGTAAATTCGTCTCCTCCCTTTCCTTTTAAAAAAATATTTAAAAAAACATAAATTCAGCATTAACGAACGCTTAAAATTCGTAGTCATAGTATGTGAAGATGTCACGGGTCATAAGAAAACAACTTGATTCCCTGGGAACAATATCATCGCATATTGTGGCAGCGTCTACCTAGAGGAAAATGCAAATTCGGGAGGGTCGAAATTGCAATATTCTCTAGAGGTGGTATATTTATAGGCAGTGGACTATAAATACACATATCACACTTTCGCGAGTAGAGTCATGACAAGAGATGAAATGGCCATTCCTCTTCTAGATTCAGTCGAGTAGAGATAATCCTGGAGGTGAAGGAAGTTGGGGTTATTTTGGAATTAGTATGAGACCTAGTTTATCTCTTCCCGGCGTGGTCAGGGATGTCATCGCAGTAAGGTCATCCGTCGAAGCCGTGGCGGCTCGTGACTTTTGGGTTTCTAGAGTGCTAATATTACAAAAAATGGCATTTTTGATGTTTGTGTAGTGGCTGAAAACGATTTTTTATTTTTTTTTAGAAAAATTGATTATTTTGTATGAAGATGTTCAGGAAATCCGTGCGGCGAAATGGCCAAACTGAAATTTCCTGAAAATTTTTATACAAAAATTATCATTAAAATTTTTTTTTCTGTTATAAATAATCAAAAATGCCATATTTTATAATATTAGAACTCTAGTCAAGAGCCGCCACTGCGTCGAAGTGGATGTAAATTGGCCTTTGAACTATCCAGGACACGTGGAGATTGATGGCTTTGTTCGTATTACTATCCACCAGAATTAACTTGGTGAAGGAGGAGCCAACTCAGTTTGATAAATTTTTTCTTCCATTTTCCTTTCCATTTTCTATTTCCGTCCCAAAATGTTTAGTGCTTACTAACAATGAAATACAACTTTTATGTTAGATGGAGGTTGCCAAAGATATTATAATATCTTTGGAGGTTGCAGACAAAGAGGACTACGATTGAAAAACTTACATCCTTATTGATAAATAATCTAATGTATGTCAAATGTTAATATTACTTAATTTGTGTTTATAACAGGTTATGTACACTCCTTTCAAAAGACTACGAAGAATTAGTTAGAATTCATGTCTAGAAACGAAATCAGAACAAGGTAGGAAGATTAGTTATATAAATTTAAATTTGAATTTTAATTCAAATATAAATTTGGTTTAATATTCGAGTCTTTAAATTGCTGAGTACTTGGGACTTACTACTTTCAAAAGAATAGGGGTCACAAACAAATTATATTAATTTCCATACCTTAAACAAAAAATGAAAGTACCGCATTAGTTGAGATACTATTAAATGGAAACCACGAAGGTCTCATTTATTATGTGAGAAATCATAGGAGCTCGTGGAAGGTGGTCGTTTAGGAAATGCATGAGAAGTATGCAAAAAGAGTTTACGATCATTACATTAATGACGTGAGCAAGAGGACGGTTGAGCAAGTTCCCCCTACGTTAAGTTAGATAGATTTAAAAATATATATATTTTCATAAACCTCCACTCGAAACCTCAAGATAATTACAAGATCTTTTTTAATATTCATTAAAAACTTTTAACAAAAATTTCTACACGTTTCTACGAATTCTGCAAATTAATAGGAACAAAATACAGCTAAATATTTTTATTTTTATATTTTATTTTATTTTTTTTATTACAAGATAATACATTACAAAATGATAACAAAGTAATAATGTATTATTCCCAGTGAGTTTATACTTAAAAAATCAATTATAACTCCGATTCTAAAAAAAACAAAATCTTGATACAGACAATACAGAATTAATATTAATATTACAGGCCAATATCTAACCTACCATTTCTGTCAAAACTGCTTGAGAAAATCGTTGCCAAACAATTGGTGGGGTACTTGAACTCGGCCGGTCTATTTGCCAAAAATCAATCTGCTTATCGACAGTTTCATTCAACGGAAACTGTCCTTTTGCGGGTAATTTCAGATTTGATCATCGGGATGGAAGCAGGTAAGTTAGGTTTGGTATCTGTTCTTGATATGAGTGCGGCATTTGACACTGTAGATCATAGTATTTTATTAAATGTGTTTGAAACCGAATTTGGCGTTCGAGGTGATGTACTCCAATGGATGTCATCGTACCTGTCTGGACGAGTAGGTTCAGTAACTTTCAATAAATATACATCACCTGAAACTCCCATCGAATTTGGAGTTCCCCAGGGTTCTGTACTGGGTCCCATTTTCTTCATTCTATATACTAATCGTCTCGAACAACTCATTCACTCAGCTGGCTTTGAATCACAAGGCTACGCGGATGATCGTTTGATTTTCAAGTTTTGCTCCCCGGATGAAAAAGACGTCCTTAAAAACGAGGTGGTTAGTTTCATTGACACGGTTTCAAGTTGGATGTCTGTTAATAAACTCAAACTTAATCCGACAAAGACGGAATTTGTTTGGATAGCTTTTCCTGGAAGACAAGATCTCATCGACTCCAGTCCAATCCGTATTCAGAATACAAATATAATCCCTTTTACGGAAATAAAATTTCTAGGTTTCACTTTAGGCAATTGTTTTTCTCTTGAATCGCAAATTTCAAAAACTGTAAGTGCTGGCTTTTTCCATCTAAGGCAGATAAAATCAATTACGAGATGCCTTCCCTTTGATGGAGCAAAATCACGCATAAATTCGTTAGTTGTCTCACGTATGGACTATTGTAATAGTGCATATGCTGGCCTACCAAAAAAACAATTCAACAAAATCCAGTCCGTTTTCAATTCTGCGGCGAGAATGATTTTTGGTGAATCTAAGCACTGTCGTATAACCCCGCTTCTAAGGGATCGTCTTCATTGGCTTCGATGCCCTGAAAAAATAGAGTTCAAGATCTGCTTAATGACTCTCAAAGCATTTCAGGGAATGGCGCCAGCCTATATATCGGAATTATGTGTCCGACAAAACCTAAGCGATAGACAGCTTACTCTGAGGTCAGCAGATCTAGATGTTACCAATCGTTTAATCGAACTTTCTCGGTCAAATCGAGCTGTATACTGTGATCGCTCTTTTTGTGTAGCTGGCCCACTCATTTGGAATAAACTTCCCCCAGTCCTTACCAATATACAAAATTTGGCTGAATTTAAACGGGTCTTAAAAACAAAATTATTCAAAAAATCATATTAAATAATATAAAAATCATTTATACTCTCATGAATCTAAGCTTCTTTTCAATATACTATAATAAGCCAGGTTTTGAAGTTTCCGGTAATTGTTTGGTTTCGGTTTCCTCCTTATTGTACTTTTATGTTAAATGTCCACCTATTTTATAATATTTTAATGTTTTCCTGTTTTACATAATATTTTAATTTTCTTATTTTTCGTGCACTGTTATTGACTTTTATTGTTGTCCTCTACTGAAATAGCACTGTTATTGTTAAATTTTATTCTCTGCTTTTGTGTAAACGGTTTATTCTTTATTTCATATTATGTTATTATTTTTTTTTTAAAGGATCACAATAGGAAATTTTATTTTTAAGTTTATTATAGTTAAGCGCACTTGAAGTGAAACAACACAAAACTGCGCTATATAAATGCTTTGTTATTATTATTATATATATAAAACTCATTTCGGGAAAGACAACATTAGATTAAGGACAAGACAAATAAATAAAAAAACATTAAAATAAATAAACGCTGATGTTTTTATGGAGTTCTAGAGAAAGATTGTGTTAGTCATTAATGAAAGTGCTAAGGAAAGAGCTTTTGAGAGCTTTTGCCAATGTTTTTTTGTTCGTTGCCGGAAGTTTTAAATTTCTAGGTAATGCGTTATATTCTGTTCTGCAATTGAACAATTTGTTCCTTTAACGACTTACAGAGAAACTCTATACCCAAAATGGTTCTCAAAAGACCTGATAGACTTAATTTACCTTAAAAAATTATCTCATAAGAGATTCAAACAAAGTCGCCTGGCCATCGATTATACTGCGTTTCAAAAATTGAGGGCAGAGTGCAATAAGCTCTCCGCAAAATGTTACAAAAATTACATTAGTGATGTCGAAGGCTCTATCATGGACGACTCAAATTTCTTTTGGAAATATGTTAAATCCCAAAAAGAAAATGGTACTTACATACCTAGTAGTGTGTCATTCGATTCTAAATTATCCCAAAATCTTCAGGAAACTGTTAATCTTTTTGCTGATTTTTTTAGCGGCGTTTACATTAATGCAAGTGAAGACAGCAATATTTCGTGCTTTGATTTGGTTGAAACTCTTGATATATCTGACTGTAATGTAACCATAGACGATATTATATCTAAGCTGAAGAGTCTTGATTCCCGAAAATCCGCAGGACCTGATAATGTTCCGCCCAGGTTTTTAGTAAATTGTATGCATACATTGTCATATCCTATTCATAAGTTATTTACAAAGTCACTCTCATCAGGTGTATTCCCGGACCTTTGGAAGTTTAGTCTTTTAACGCCCATTTTCAAAAAAGGTAATAAGAGCGAAGTAACAAATTATAGGCCAATATGTATAATGTCTACTTTACCCAAACTTTTTGAAAGCCTAGTACTAGATAAGTTGATATCCCGAATCAATCGAACCATCTCTCCCCTTCAACATGGATTCATTAAAGGTAGATCTACTCTTACCAATTTGATATTGTACACGAATGATATTGTTAATGCCCTTAATGCATCACATCAAACTGATTCCATATATACTGACTTCAGTAAGGCATTTGATAAAGTAAACCACAAAATATTATTACGTAAACTAAAATTGTTGGGAATAAGAGGGAGTATGTTGGAATGGTTTAAGAGTTATCTATTAGGAAGGTACTTAGCAGTCAAGATAGATTCGTTTACTTCTTATACATTTGCTGCCTCGAGCGGAGTACCACAGGGATCTCACTTGGGCCCAATATTATTTTGTTTGTTTATCAATGATATTGTTAATATTTTTACTAATGTTAAAGTCCTGTTATTTGCCGACGATCTGAAGATATACAGAATAATCAAAGACGATGACGATCGCGCAATTTTGCAGTTGAACCTTAATAAACTATGTGCGTGGTGTTCTGTCAATGATTTACAACTAAATTTAGGTAAATGCCAGATTATCAGTTTTTACAAAGGCAAAAATCCACTTAATTTTTCCTATTTTATGAATGGTGCTAATCTTCTTCGTGTATCACAGATTCGTGATCTTGGTGTTATATTCCACGAGAGTCTACAGTTTAACGAACACATCGATGAAATAACAAGCGATGCGATGAGAATACTAGGTTTTATTTTGAGAATGGGTGCAAATTTTAAAAGTATGTCAACATTAAAACATCTGTATTGCTCGTTAGTACGAAGCAAATTAGAATACAATTCCACCGTATGGTCACCGTACTACAAGGTCCATTCTCAATCATTAGAAAAGGTACAAAATAAATTCCTTCGGTACATTAATTTTAAAATGAAAATTCCAATCGAATTTATAAATTACAATAACTTGCTTGCTGAAACTAAACTTCTTAAATTATCTGATAGAAGAGTGTTAATTGATTTGCTATTTTTATTCAAAATTATTAAATCTTTAATTGACAGCCCTAATTTGTTGGAACTTATTTGCATTAATGTTCCTGCTAGGCAAACTCGCAGTAAAGATACTTTTAAATTTAACAAGAACCTCAACACTAATTATTCTATTTTTTCACCAATTCCTAGAATTCACAACCTTGCGAATAAATACTGTGAACTTATAGATATATTTGGTTTTGACAATTTTGTGAGCTTTAAAAGGAAACTTATTTCGACTCTATCGGCTAATAATTAACTTTTATAGCTTTAATAATTTTATTACATCTTCTCCCATTCGAAACCTTTCAAGTAAATTATATCCATCTTTGTTTGTTTTTTATTTGCTCTACTATACACTTATAATTGTATGCATATACCTACTAACTACTTTTTATACATAACACTATGTTCCATCTCAGATCTTATTATTTCTTATTCATGTCAATATTGCTAAATTCTATTAGTTTTTGCTTTTTACAGGTGCAACTCTTATTTTGTTATTTTTTTTAAATCTCTGTTATAATGTTCTTTACCTCACGAGTAAGTTACACTCTAATTTATATTGGTTTATCGATTTGTTAAACACACAATTAATACTGGGTTTAAACACACCCACTTACTTACTTTTTATGTTGAACTTTCTTTTACTTACTATTTCATGCTTGGGTATATTTTATATTGAATCCATCTTATTAGTGTTTTGCTAATTTGCACAAAATTTTATTATATGTGTTGCTTTCTTACAATTAACTCCATTTATCTTCTTATGTTCAATTATTGTAATCAATGTAAATGTATATTTTCATGTAAAAGCCCATTAGGGCGTAAATAAAATAATAAATAAATAAAATAAATAAAATAAATAAATAAATATTGTTTATGTGCAATGTATTGTAAGGAGTTAATTCCAAATTTGATCGTGTAAGTAGATGACGATAAATGTATTTGATTTTGTGATCGTGTTTCGTGCTGTTGTATGTCAGAATTAAAAACTGGTTTAGTGTTGGTGTGTGAGGAGTGTTGAATTATTTGTAGAATGGCAGTTGTGATGTTATACTTTGGCAGGACCGTAAAAGGAAGTATTTGTGTCTGTGAGTATATATCTTTGACATCTGTATCCCATGGCAGATTATATATATTACGTAAGGCTCTATTTTGAATTACTTGTATTTCTGAACTTTTTTTTTTGGTAATGGTTCCCCAGATACTAACTAGATAACTCAGGTGGGAGTGGATCATAGCATAATATGTTGCACGCAGTAAAGATGTGGGGAGTACACCTTGGAGTCAATAGAGTACACCAGTTATCGGGTAAATTTTGGATTTTACATTCTCAACATGGGAGTTCCACGAGAGGTTAGAGTCTATGAGTAACCCCAAATATTTCGTTACTTGAACATGTTGTAGCTTTTCATTTCCAAGAATGATATTCATACCCATGTTATCTTTTTTTCAGAAAGTAAGGTAATGTGTTTTTTTAACATTGAGGCTTAATTTGTTTAATCGCAGCCATTTAGCCAGCTTTGCGAGATCTTTATTCATTAGAGCTTCAAGTTCCTTCAGATTTTTACAATGGTAGTAAATCACAGTATCATCAGCGTAAAGTTGAAGTTATCCCGAGATGCCATATTAAGTTATATCATTGATGTATAGTAAGAAAAGTAGAGGTCCAAGAATAGAGTCCTGTGGCACTCCACATGTGATTTTTCCAAAGCCGCTTAGGTTCCCTCCATTATTGACAAGGCAAAATCTATCAGCTAGGTAAATTCGGAGCAGATTTAAAGATTTCCCGACTATTCCCAAATGTTCCATTTTCTGTAGAAGTATTTCATGATCTACCGTATCAAAGGCTTTTTTCAGATCTATAAATATAGCTGCCACATATTCGCCCTGGTCTATGTACTGCTGAATATTAGAAATGAAATCGAAGGTGGCACATTGGGTATTGGAGTTTTTCCGAAAGCTATATTGCTGTGGTGTTAGGATATCGTTGCTAGAGATGCATTTCATCAATCTATCTTTGATAATTGACTCGAACACCTTTGAAAATACCGATAAAATCGATATTGGACGATAGTTAGAAATACACTTCTTGCAGTCTTCTTAAAAAATTGGTATAATTTTTGCTAGCTTTAACTGGTTTGGAAATATTCCCGAGCCTATGGAGAAGTTGATAAGTTGGGTTAGGTGCCCCGCTAGTTCTTCTTTACAGGTTGTAAGAATGCACGGTGTTAATCCATCGATTCCTGCCGCTGCATTCGACCTAAGTTTCGAGATGACCTTTATTACCTCATCCTTATTCTTCCTAGTCGTATATAAGGATTGTCGTGCCTTTGGTTCTACATATATTGTATTACAGTTATCCGGAAATGATGGAATGGCAGCTGCCATTTTTTTCCAACTGACAGGAAAAACTCATTAAATGCCAACGCTATTTCACGGAGTTCCCTAATTTCACTATTTACGATGAGAGATTCAATTGTGTTGGTGGGTTTATGATAATAGTCAGTAGATAATATAAAATAAATTCCAGGTATAGAACGCTAAAGTTATCAGAGAATTTTTCGTTTAAACATAGTATTAATGTGTAGAAAAAAAGTGACTTGTTAACATTTATAGTCCAACAAAATATTAAAATAAATCAGTTAGTTTATTGTTACCCACAAAATTAATTGTATCTCCTTGGAATAGCTGAGCAGGCATCACAACTAGACAATAAAAATTCAGGGCTGTCAGCGATTCAATGATACTTATGGATAAGAAATAATAATTTTAGATGAAATTATTCTTTATTTTTTCAAGTATAACGTTGCCATACAAAAAAGTAAGAATAGTGAAAGTACAAAAACTCAAACAAAAGTATTAAGTAACATGCATAAAATGTAAAAGTTCAACAACTCGAAGAAAGTTATAAAGTAACAAGTATATAATCTAAAAGTACAACAACTCAAATAAAAGTTAAAGTATGAAATTTAAAAGTACAACAACTCAAAGAAGAGTATAAAGTAATAAGTATAAAATGTTAAAGTACAACAACTTAAAGAAAAGTATAAAATGTAATAGTAAAACAACTAGAAGAAAAGTATAAAGTAACAAGTATAAAATGTAAATGTACAACAACTCAAAGAAAAGTAAAAAATGTAAAAGTACAAATACTCAAAGAAAAGTATAAAGTAACAAGTATAAAATGTTAAAAAAATACAATATCTAAAAGTATAAAATGTACAAAAAATATTATTTATTTAAAAAGGTTTTAAAAAGCAAGTTGGTTCACAGAACTGAAATACTAACAGAACTTGAATGTGAATTTCACAGAAATTGAAAATTAACGCTGATTAATTAACAATTCATCAAATCCAACGTTAATTTTCAAGTCCTTTTATAATTTCAGTTTTGTGAACTGACTGCAACTGGCGGCCGGTAATGATAATATAATGACTAGTAGGGACGGAATCCAGGCACCGTCGCACTGCGGATAGAAGAAGAATGGAATTTCGGAATGTCGACTTACCGTTTCTGTTCTTCTTCCGCTTTTCTCACTTGCGCTGGTTCAATACAATTCATTTTTTACTACCACAAATTCGCGAGCTCACGATGGGTTTACGATTTCGCAAAAAATAAAAAATGCACCTCAGAAAGACTGTCAGGATATAGCCAACATTCCATTAGTCACCACGGTTCTCAGTTCACCGAATAAAAACTTTACTAAAACAAGTTAAGCACCATTTGCGAAGTCAAACACAAGTTTAAAAGTCAATTTAAACTTCATAAAATTTTCGTTTTGTTATTCAAAGGCGCTTGCTTAGTACGCTGGCTTCATTTAACTTCAAATACTACCCAATAAATTATTTGAATACTTGGTAGTTACAAACTCGTTTTCGGAAATGAACAAATCACAAAATTATTATCATTAATCTTTTTTTGTTACATTAACCTTAAAGAGGAGGCCATGAGGAAAATGATTTTCCCCATAATTTTTGGGGATGCTGTGCAGAGGGTGTTTTTAAAGATTTTTATTATTTTTATTATTTTACAGATTTATATAATCCAATGACGTGAAGTAATTTATTTTACCTGGAATGACTCTTGTAACCTTAAGGCCAATGCTGAAAACGTCAAGACACCTAGATAATTAATTTAGCATTACAACACCTGTCACGTTTTTCTTAGCCGAAACATCCGTTCTGCAATGTGGAATATAGTGTAAGTCATCATGTCAACCCTGGCGTAAGAGGATAGGAATAGGATAGGAGAGGAAGTTATAGGAATAAAATGGTCGCGACAGGAGCGAAAGACGTATTAATTCATCCCACTTACTGCGGTGAAAGGTGGAGGATCAAGAAAGTCTGGAGAGGTCAAAAGGTCTCTCTCAACATGACGAGCAGACGCATCTGTCACCAAGCCCTACATAAACTTCACCCCAATGAGCCCCGGCCCCGTGCTAAGTCACAAAACGTAACAAACCCCTTGGGATAACCAATGGCAGAGGTTTTTTGTATCAAAATAATGGTTTCCGGGGTGGCGGTACCTGTACCCGCCTACCAAATGAATAACACAAGATCGTGCAGTGAAATTAGGCTAATAAAACAGTAATGGAATAATAATAACTAATATTACGTAGAAATGCATTATTGTAATAAGCTGCCGGAAACTGCCATGGATTTAAGGAGCCATATTAATCAAAACAAAATTATATAAATTTTATAATGTTTTTATGTTACTATTAATTAGAAATTTATAAACTTGGATGTTTAGATGTCTAAAACAAAAATTAATATAAAAAAATCCGAAACGGGGCGAGAATTGACGTTCAACGGAGACCGTAAATGTATAAATATGAAAAAAAAAATTACGCCGATTTGCTGGCCATAAAATATGACGTAGATAAAAACACACCAAACTAATTATTCGATATTCGTTAGATAAAGTCGAAGTCACCCGCCGGAAAAAAATTAAGAATAAATATTGTTTTGATTGCAGTGCATCTATTCAAACTTTTTTAAACCTGACTAAAATAAACTCTCGGCTCTGTTTTTAGATTTTGAAAAAGGTTGAATAGTTTGTTCGGAAAAATAAGTATTCTTCTTCTGAAAAATATTTGTGTATGATAAGAAAACAATGGAATTTCAAAAAAAAAAGTTCTTACTTCTACTTTCAAAATTAGTGCACACGCGTTTGAAATTGGCGGTACTTTTATTTCTAAGGTATGCGAAAGTCAATGCATTTGGATTTTAATTGCTTTCTTGTCAATTGCTCAACATCGGCAGAAAAGAAGTTAACGAAATTGTTAAAGCCCAGCTTCACTACTCGCGAAGTTGATCCAAGTTGACCAAATACGATAGTGTGGGCACGAACTTCACTTCGCTTCAGGCAACTTCGCTTCGCTTCGCCCGACTTCCGATTGTTGTCGGTAAATGCGCCCGAGTCAAAGCACTCGAAGCGAGTTGGACTGAGTTGGACGCGAAGTTGCACGAGTGTGTGGGCACGCACTTCGAACTTCGGCTAACTTCGTCGAGGACTTCGTCGAAGCGTCGAAGCGAGTAGTGTAGCTGACACTTTAGATACTCTTGTTCAACCAAAAACCGAGAAGAAAAAATCTCTCCCCGCTGTATTTTTATCGAAATCCATATTTTACTTATAACTTGTAACATTTGTTATTTTAAAGTAAAACGGAGACAACTCGCTCAGTCTGGGTCCTACTGAAACTTTGTTGGCGCTGCTATTATTCCTAGGCAACAGGCTAGAACCTTCTAGTGAGTTGGCGTAATGTGCCAGACCAACTCGCAACGTATTTTCGTAGGTATCTCTAGACGTCGCGAGTAGGTAGTTCACTCGCAAGTAGATAGGTAGGTCGTGTTTTACAATTAGCGAGACAATCTGGATGATTCGTCGACTCACTGACCCGCGCTTGACCAGCACATCATCGCTTGCAACTGGAGAGTACAAAAACAGTCCTAAGTTATATCACACACGGCAAACTGACTCAATAAAACTGAATCCTTGACAACCTCTTTCATTTTGTGCCACCTAACCAGATCCCTAAAGATATATATCAAAATACTACTGACGCCATCTGTGTGTACGGTACTCTTTAAATAAACGCCAGTTCGTTCTGTCTCCTTGTATAAAAGACCGTGTTTTATTTAATAGGTTATGAGCTCAGATAATTCCAGGCGTTTTAATAATTAGTCGCAATAATAGGCAAATATTTTTTGTGTTAAAAACTAATTTTTTGTTGTCGCGGATGTATTTTTCGTGTTGGAAATAGGGTTAAGGAGTTGTTGCGGACTCGTAAAGTGTTGGACATTTTAAACAGAAATGGCGTCTAATTCATGCCTCGCAAGTATAACCAAGCTGAAAGGACAAGAAAACTAGGATGAGTAGGCGTTCGCTGTGGAAAATTTACCAATATTGGAAGGAATGGAGCAGTGCATTAAGTCCAAGAAAACTGTGGATATATCAGTAGCGGACGATACGAAGACAAAAACAAGTTAATCTTCACCATAGATCCGTGTCTGTACGTTCATATCAAGCAAGCTAAATCAACTGCAGATTTATGGAAAAGGCTGAAACAAATTTACTATTCAAATATTTATTTATTCAAACGCCATAAAATGGCTTTTAATTATACAGTGAGAATCGCATTACAAGCGTATGGTGTTGGGCAGGATAATAATAGCAATACATTACAGAACAATAAATGTGTACACAAAAACATTATTGCAAGTGATGCAGTTATTAATTAATAAGTGCAGTAAGATAATCAAAATAAATGTATAACACTGTAACAATAAATGAACTAATACTAGGCTTGTATAAGAACTATTTTTATAAAAATCATCAATTCTTTGGACACTAATTTCAAACTTGGGTTCGAACTGTATAAGCCATTTTTCATGCTCTATGGGACCAAACCTGCTGAAATTTTGGAATCGTAATAAAAATAATGATCCACAACAAAATCAGTCATAAAATTTGAATAAAGTTGTGTTTGAATAAAAATCATCAATTCTATGGACACTAATTTCATACTTGGGTTCGAACTTAAGAAGACATTTTTTGATGTTCTATGGCACCAAACGGGCTAAAATTTTACAATCGTGAAAAGAATTTCCACAACGAAATCAATCATAAAATTGGAAGAAAGTTGTGTTTTAATAAAAATCATCAATTTTATGGACACTAATTTCAGACTTGGGTTCGAACTTAAAGATATTTTTTGATGTTTTATGGCAAAAAACGGGCTAAAATTTTACAATCGTGAAAAGAATGTTAGTCCACGATGAAAGCAGTCATTGAATCTGAATAATCTTGTATTTTTTTAAAAATCATCAATTCTTTGGACACTAATTTCAGACTTGGGTTCGATCTAAAGAAGCCGTTTTTTCATGCTCTATGGTACCAAACGTGCTGATATTTTGGAATCTTGTTAAGAATCATGGTCCAAAACGAAATCAGTTAAAAATCTGCATTAATGTGTATTTTTAGAAAAATCATCATTCCTATGGGCACGAATTTCAGACTTGGGTTCGAACTGTATAAGCCATTTTTCATGCTCTATGGGACCAAACCTGCTGAAATTTTGGAATCGTAATAAAAATAATGATCCACAACAAAATCAGTCATAAAATATGAATAAAGTTGTGTTTGAATAAAAATCAACAATTCTATGGACACTTATTTCAGACTTGGGTTCGATCTTTAGAAGCCATTTTTTCAAGCTCTATGGCATCAAAAGGGCTTAAATTTTGGAATCTTGTTAAGATTCATGGTCCAAAACGAAATCAATTAAAAAATCGGCATCAATATGTATTTTAAGAATAATCATCATTCCTATGGGCACTAATTTCAGACTTGGGTTCGAACTTTAGAAGCCATTTTATCATGCTCTATGCTACCAAACGGGCTGAAATTTTAGAATCGTGAAGAGAATGATAGTCCACGTTGAAATGAGTCATAAAATCTGAATAAAGTTGAATTTTTATAAAAATCATCAATTCTTTGGACACTAATTTCAGACTTGGGTTCGAACTTTGTAAAACATTTTTTGATGTTCTATGGCACCAAATGGGCTGAAATTTTAAAATCGTGAAAAGTATGTTAGTCCACGATGAAATCAGTCATAAAATCTGAATAAAGTTGTATTTTTATAAAAATCATCAATTCTATGGACACTAATTTCAGACTTGGGTTCGAACTTTAGAAGCCATTTATTCATGCTCTATTGCACCAAACGGGCTGAAATTTCGGAATCCTGCTAAGAATCATGGTTCAAAACGAAATCAGTTACAAAATCTGCATCAATGTGTATTTTAAGAAAAATCATCATTCCTATGGGCACTAAATTCAGACTTGGGTTCTAACTTTAGAAGTAATTTTTTCATACTCTATGGTATCAAACGGGCTTAAATTTACGAATCGTGAAGACAGTGAAAGTTTATTGTGAAATCAGTCGTAAAATCTGAATAAAGTTGTATTTTTAAAAAAATCATCAATTCTTTGGACGCTAATTTCAGACTTGGGTTCCATCTTTAGAAGCCATTTTTTCATGTTCTATGGTACCAAACGTGCCCGGTTTTTTTTGGAATCGTAATAAAAATCATGGTCGACAACGAAATCAGTCATAAAATCTGAATAAAGTTGTGTTTTAATAAAAATCATCAATTCTATGGACACTAAATTCAGACTTGGGTTCGAACTGTATAAGCCATTTTTTCATGCTCTATGGGACTCAACGGGCTTAAATTTTATAATCGTGAATAGAATGATAGTCTACGGTGAAATCAGTCATAAAATCTGAATAAAGTTGTATTTTTATAAAAATCATCAATTCTATGGACACTTATTTCAGAACTGGTTTCGATTTTTAGAAGCCATTTTTTCATCATGGTCCACGATGAAATCAGTTATAAAATCTGAATAAAGTTGTTTTTTTATAATTATCATCAATTCTATGGTCACTTATTTCAGACTTGGGTTCGAAATTTCTAAGCCATTTTTTCATGCTCCAAAGCTCCAAACGGGATGAAATTTTGGAATCCTGTTAAGAATCATGGTCCAAAACTAAATCAGTTATATAATCTGCATCAATGTGTATTTTAAGAATAATCATCATTCCTATGGGCACTAATTTCAGACTTGGGTTCGAACTTTAGAAGAAATTTTTTCATGCTCTATGGTACCAAACGGGCTGAATTTTTAGAATCGTGAAGAGAATGATAGTCCACGCTGTAATCAGTCATAAAATCTGAATAAAGTTGTATTTTTATAAAAATCATCAATTCTATGGACATCAATTTCAGACTTGGGTTCGAACTTTAGAAGCCATTTTTTCATGCTCTATGGTACCAAACGGGTTGAAATTTTAGAATCGTGAAGTGAATGAAAGTCCACGATGAAATCAGTCATCAAATCTGAATAAAGTTGTATTTTTATAAAAATCATCAATTCTATCGACACTTATTTCAGCCTTGGGTTCGAACTTTATAAGACATTTTTTGATGTTCCATGGCACCAAATGGGCTGAAATTTTAAAATCGTGAAAAGTATGTTAGTCCACGATGAAATCAGTCATAAAATCTGAATAAAGTTGTATTTTTATAAAAATCATCAATTCTATGGACAATAATTTCAGACTTGGGTTCGAACATTAGAAGCCATTGTGGGACTACTTTAACTCATCCCACATATGATAACACTAAAATAATTACTCCGCCGCCTGAAGCCCCGGAGGAGCTAGGCGCGGACTGGAAGACGACTCTCCGTCATTTTTGTTTCAACTTTCGACCAGACCACCACTCTCCGCTACCACCGTCTCTGCGTTCGCATAACTTGTAAATTCATTCTCGCAAATAAATTCAACAAAGATCGCAGACCTTCATATTTCAATCATCCAAATTCCTTAAACACAGATTGACGGTACCGGCAGCCACCGTAAATTACACTCCACACATCGCTATCATACTGGCGACTCCACGCTGCCATACTGGTGACCCTCGACATTTCTTTGGGTGGTAATAATATTTAGTGGACACGGTAGGTCGAACGTTGAAGCTGGAATCCTGGACAATTGAGTAAGTAACTTCCAATCTCATTACTTTCAATCTCATTTTCAACATTTTTAAGTCCAGTATATTTATTAGAGTCTGATTGTCAAATCATAAAACACATTTCAAAAAAAAAAAAAACATTATTGTCCCACCAATTCTGATACTTAAGTATATCAAATATACCCACTAATCTGAACCAAAAAACTCGTATATTCGAATAGTATAGTGCCAAAAAATCTCAATTTCAGTGAAACACCGCACCAGCAGCTGCAGACCAAGCATCAAATTCACCGCAGAACGCAACAATTTCTGCAGACCAACATCAATTTCATCGCAGATCAAGAATCTACCGGATTTACTACGCAGGCAGAACTCCAGTTCCGGACCTCGTAACATCCAATCATACATCAATGCCCAGTAATCAACACCAAGTAACGAACCATAATTAATCCTACATACAGTGATTTTATAGTTAAATTTCCGAATACGAACATTCTAAAATAACTTCTAAAAAAAAATTGTTGCAAGTGTACAATATTGTTACATGTCTATTAAATTAAGTGACCAGACAAGTTGAACTCGTCACAGTACATCCACATTATTTACATTGTATTCACTCTAGATTAAGGGATTTTTGAAATTTTCGGATACCATCAATCTAACATTTTTGAATTTTAAAATTTTTTTCAAAATCTAAATTTACTGTCGTCATTGCTTTTGTTTCCTTGCTATTTTTACACATACATCTGCCTATTTTATACTGCCTATTGCTTGCCGTATTATCAAAACAATATGTCATTCGAGAATAACCAGACATCGAACGAAATCCACGGTAATAATTCCACAATGGACACAACAATAAACTCTGTCTCGGTTAAACTACCCGCGTGCTGGCGCGACAACATTTCACTTTGGTTCGCTCAAGCTGAAAGCCAATTTTCTAACTCAAGACTAAAGGATGATCTCACCAAGTACAACATTATTGTTGCCGCTTTGGATATGGAGACCCTCAGGACCGTAAGCGACATCGTCATCAATCCTCCTGCAGCAGACAAGTACACTCATCTCAAATCAGCACTCATCGAGAGGTTACAAGATTCTGAAGAAAAGCGACTCACTCGTCTTCTAACCGGACTTCAGCTCGAGGACAGGAAACCTTCTGGACTGCTTCGACTCATCCATGAACTCGCTGGTCCCGGGCTATCGGAGAGCCCAATCGTACGCGTACTTTGGCTGCAAAGACTCCCGCTACATATTCAGGCCATACTTACCGCACTACCCGACGACAATCTGTTACAACTAGCATCTGCAGCAGATAAAATCTCGGAAGTTTATCAAAAATCTGAATGTGAAACTATGGACAATAAACAGTATAATGGCATCCCGAACTCGAATCCAAACATCAGTGCTATATTACAAAATTTACAAGAACAAATTTCGGCACTCACTCTAGAAGTCAGTCGACTTAAAACGACTCGGAGAGATGATCATGGACAGGCAAACATTAATTTCGAAAACCGAAATCCCAGCACCCGCCGCAAATGGCGTCATCCATCGACATCGTACCCAAATTCCGCGCACCGACCTCGTTCCAGGTCACGCGGTAGCCAGTTAAACACCAATAACACTGCACACGGCTACTGCAGGTACCACGCAAAATTCGGTAACAAATCACATAATTGCATCAAACCATGTACCTTTATTAATAACAAGTCGGGAAACGACAATGGAAACCCGCAGTAGGGACGTGCGATTTTCCTAAAAAAACTTATCGTCTCTTCATCCACGAACTCGTGACGCGACAGAAATTTTTAATTGACACTGGTGCCGACGTATCTGTTCTACCAAGATCATGCGGGAACACGACCAATACGGTCACCACAGATACATGCTCCACCACATTATACAGTGCTAGTGGGAAACATATAAAAACATACGGTACAAAAACCATAAACCTCCAATTTGGCCTCCGCCGCGATATGAAGTGGAAGTTCATCATTGCAGACGTTTCGAAAACCATTTTAGGAGCAGACTTCTTACACTTCTTCAACTTAAGCGTCAACTTAAAGAAAGGAACCCTAACGGACCAGTCAACAGGATTGCAGATTAGAGGAGCTTCGCTGCAAGGAACCTCATCTGGCATTTCGACGTTGTCTACAAGTCAAAAATACCGGGACATCCTACAAAAATACCCAACACTGACTCGACCCAACATCAAGAGTCAAGACGTTCCGAGTCACAACGTCACTCACGTCATAGAAACCAAGGGACCGCCGGTAACTGAACGAGCCCGCAGGATGGCACCAGCACTGCTTGAAGCCGCAAAGAAGGAATTTAAATTTATGATGGAGCAAGGGATTTGCAGGCCGTCCAAAAGTAGCTGGGCGAGCCCACTACACATGGTGAAAAAATCCAACGGGGAATGGCGCCCTTGCGGCGATTATAGGCGTTTAAACGCAATAACAACGCCAGACAAATTTCCGATACCACAGCTCCACGACTTCGCACACAAATTAAATAAGGCAAAATTTTTCTCTACAATTGACCTAGTGCGCGCCTACAATTAAATCCCAGTCGACGAGGCGGACATATCGAAAACCGCAATAATAACACCGTTTGGCTTATACGAATTTACATCGATGCAGTTTGGACTATCTAACGCAGCCCAAACCTTCCAAAGATTTATGCACGCTGTAACAAGAGATTTAGAATCATGTTTCGTGTATATAGATGACATTTTAACTGTATCAGAAAACGAGCAAGAACATCTAAAACATTTAGATGCCCTTTTCCAACGCCTCACAGAAAACAACCTGATAATAAACCTCAACAAGTGCAAATTTGGTCTACCAGCCGTTGATTTTCTAGGACACACAATATCACCGGACGGTATCACTCCCATCAAGGAGAAGGTGAAAACGATTGAAGATTTTCCACTTCCCAAAACAATGCAAGGTTTAAGACGTTTTCTTGGAATGCTGAACTACTACAGGAGATTTTTGAAGAACTCAATCAGCACCCAAATTAAACTCTTCAACTTCACAGCAGGGTACATGAAAAATGACAAAAGAACCCTCACTTGGACTCCGGAATTGACAGCTGCGTTTGAGGAATGCAAAAATCAGCTGGCAAACGCCACCCTCCTCGCCCACCCGGATCCTCAGGCGAGAATCGCCATAATGGTCGACGCGTCTGATTTGGCAATCGGCGCATCCCTGCAACAGTTCAAAGGTGATGCATGGCAACCTTTAGGATTTTTCTCCCGTAAATTTACACCCGCTCAATGTAAATATAGCACGTTTGACCGGGAGTTAACAGCATTATTCGAAGCAATTAAATATTTTAGAAATGAAATAGAGGGTAGAAATTTCACAGTCTACACCGATCACAAATCGATTACGTTTTTCGTTCAGCAAGAAACGCACTTCAAGCTCACCGCGTCAGGAAAGACAACTAGATTTCATTTCACAGTTCACCACCGACGTCAAGCACATCTCCGGTCATCTCAACACCGTAGCAGATACGCTGTCTCGAATAAAAGAGATAAACAGCCCCTCTGCTATTGATTACAGACGTATGGGGAAAGAGCAGAGTCACGACGACGATCTTATTAAGGCGCATGAGGACTCCTCCCTTGTCTTGCGGAAAATGATAATTCCCGACACGGACGAATTATTATGGTGCGACATCTCCACTGGTCGTGTGAGACCTTTTGTTCCTCGAGACATGAGAGAACAAGTAATAGCCAACGTACACAACGTATGCCACCCAGGCGCCTCCGGCACCTCCAACAGCATACGTCAGAGATTCGTCTGGCCCAAGATGGCAAAGGAAATCAAAACCTTCGTCAAACAGTGTGTCGCTTGCCAGAAAGCCAAAGTATCACGACACACAACTGCACCCACAGCGACATTTATCCTGCCCGAGGATCGATTCAGAAACGTCCACATTGACTTCCACATCGGCCCTCTACCAGCTTGCAATGAGTACAAATACCTCCTAACAATGATTGACAGGTACACTCGCTGGCCAGAAGCAGTGCCATTAAAAGATATGTCCGCAGAGAACGTAGCTACAGCCTTAATGTCACAATGGATAGCTCGACACGGCGTTCCAGACACAATCACCACAGACCAAGGACGACAATTTGAATCTTGTCTTTTCAGGAGCCTTACTCAAAAATTTGGTATCAAGCATAACCGAACCACCGCCTACCACCCGCAATCTAACGGAATTATTAAAAGGTGGCACAGAACCCTTAAAGCATCTCTGATGGCGCGTGATAACTCGGACTGGTTGGAAAAGCTCCCGATCATCCTACTCGGTTTGAGATCAACAGTCCGTGAAGACATAAAATGCTCACCCGCTGAGATCACGTACGGAAGAACACTAAGGCTACCATCTGAATTCTTCACCACAACCCACCGCGAAAAACCCGACACCTACGTCGGACGCCTACAAAAAAGGTTTGATGAGATGAAACCCACTCCCGCTAGTAACCACAGCGCTGGAAAATTTTTCATCCACAAGGATTTACCGCATTCATCACACGTTTTCCTACGCACTGACGCCGTAAGGAAACCACTTCAAAACCCCTACGAAGGACCTTTCGAAGTCAAAGAACGTGACGAAAAAACTTATGTTATCATGGTCAACGGTAAACCAAAAAGAGTCTCAATAGATCGACTGAAACCTGCATTCTTTCAAAGCACAGAAGAAATTCCATCAAGAGGAACCGTCACACAGCCTCCAATAACAAAAATGACAACTCGATCCGGAAGACATGTTCATTTCCCGGACAGATATCAAGCGCAGTAATAACTTGGCCATACCACAATTAAGGCACAGTAATTAGCAAAAAAACTAACCAGAAACCTTATATTGACGTATCCATAAATTTCATAAATTATTTGTAACTATCATATCGCAAATGTCAGCCAATCTAATAAATTACTGTTACTAAAAAAAAAAAAAATCTTAAAATGACTTTTTATTTTTTTATTTATTTTTTATTTATTAAAAGTATACAATACAGAATATAGTATATTATATTAAGCATTGTACTCCCAGGAGTTAATAAACTCATTGCGGGATTACAATAAGCATTCTACACTAAATTCTTTATTATGAAAACATTTACAATCGCACGTACTCTGTCAAAAGTGCATTAATAAAAACAACAATAGAACTATCAAAACAAGCTATTTTAAATCATTGTAAACAATCATAGTATACACAGGTAGCTCGGTACCACGCTAGGTACATTGCGACTAGCGCTCGCCGTTCATCAATAATTATGTTTACCTTTATATTATCATTTATGTTACCTACTTACTACGGCGAATAAAAATTCGTACGGCCACTCATAGGTACACAGTTACTATGCAACGGCGGCATTGAGCCACTATTATTATTATTTTACCATTGTTATTACTTTCCTGTCGTTAACCGAGCACAATATTATCACAAAATTATGTACATTACATTATAAATGGACTTGTGTTTTTGTAAATTATTATTGACATTGTAAAATATTCATTGTTGTAAATATGTACTATATGTCTTTGTATCGCGTAGAGACGCTGGTGGGGAGGTATGTGGGACTACTTTAACTCATCCCACATATGATAACACTAAAATAATTACTCCGCCGCCTGAAGCCCCGGAGGAGCTAGGCGCGGACGGGAAGACGACTCTCCGTCATTCTAGTTTCAACTCTCAACCAGACCACCACTCTCCGCTACCACCGTCTCTGCGTTCGCATAACTTGTAAATTCATTCTCGCAAATAAATTCAACAAAGATCGCAGACCTTCATATTTCAATCATCCAAATTCCTTGAACACAGATTTACGGTACCGGCAGCCACCGTAAATTACACTCCACACATCGCTATCATACTGGCGACTCCACGCTGCCATACCATATTTTCATGCTGTATGGCAGTGCTCCGCAACCGGTGTGCCGTGGCACACTGGTGTGCCGTGAGCCGGACACAGGTGTGCCGCGGTTAAATTCCATGTATTTGACATTTTACAATATTTCATTATGTATTTAATAAACAATGACAAATTTTTCATAATATTGTCTATTTTTAATTGTCTGCAGATACTGTTAAAAGACGTATTCAAATATATTAGAAACACTGATTAGAAAACTGTTATTGGCTGAAAAATTTGCACTTCAGATCAACGAAACAACCGATATTAAAAATAAAGCACAGTTTATAGCTATTGTACTTTTCGTTGACGAGGACTTTATTAAAGAATATTATTTATTTTGTAAGGAGGTTTCAGAGCGAACTACCGGTGAAGAATTTT